>NC_083714.1:94744621-95046956 GCF_033118175.1 Dama dama | reverse complement strand
CCCTAGTGGTAAAAAATCTGCATGTTAATGCAGGGGATTTAAGAGACACGGGTTCATTCCCTGGGTGGAGAAAATCCCCTAGAAGAGGAAATGACACCCCACTGCATTATTACCAAAAGAATCTACCGAGGAGCCTAGCAGGCTACAGTCCATGGGGTTTCAGAGTCAGACATGGCTGAGTGTCTGAAACACACACACAAATAAATCATATAAAATATAACCACTGGGGGAACTGAGTGAAGGATTCATGGGACCTTCCTGTGTATTTCTGTGCAACTTCCTGTGAATGTATTATT
Source organism: Dama dama (assembly GCF_033118175.1). Taxonomy (NCBI): domain Eukaryota; kingdom Metazoa; phylum Chordata; class Mammalia; order Artiodactyla; family Cervidae; genus Dama; species Dama dama. The sequence goes on along the minus strand of NC_083714.1, from coordinate 95,046,660 downwards.
ACTATAATTTTTTAATAAAAATTTGAAGTAGTCATATTTTCTCCAAAAAACTAGAGAACAGCCTTCTCCAAAGTTGAAGATCATTTTCTCTGTATACCATCCCTCAATTGGAATACACATCGAGACTAGCAGCCAATAGAGTAGTGACCCAGTGGATGACTTAGGTGTGAGCAGCACAGTGGAGTGTACCAAGTGAGAGGCTGTGTTCCCCATGAAAATGACAATAGTCAGTAGAATTGCAGTGGGTGATAGAATTGCAGTGGGTGACAGACTGCATTGGGAACTGGCAGGAGCAGACTTATTTGAAAAAACATTTGAGCCACACATTAAGGAAACACAGAAATATTGTGAGAGAAACATTTTGGAGGAATTTGTCATCCTGAATGAGTAGGTAGTGGCAAGAGCAGTGAAATGCATATTATGTAAACCTATTTGACTCATAGGTTGGTAAGATCTGGGAAAACTGATTCTAAATATGAAATGATAAGTCCTATAACAAAGTTGCAATCAAGCACTATAGAATCTCAGAGAATAGAGTGACCAGCTTAGATAGAGAAAGACTTCATGGAAAAGGTGACATTTGATTTTGAAATGTTAGGATTGCATTAGGCAGAAGAAATAGTATATTCAAAGTCAGAAATAGGTAAATGAGCCTAAGAAATTGTAATTGGTCCATCAACAATAAATGGATCAATAAAATGTCCATGTATATGTGTGCATTATAGGATCATATTCAGCCATAAAATAAGGAAAATCTACTATTTGTGACAACATGGATGGCAAAATAATGAGGTGTTATGCAAAGTGAAATAAGTCAGAAAACTACAAATGCTGCATGATATCACTTACATATGGAATCTAAATAACAAACATAAACAAACTTTTAAGTACAGAGAACAGACTGGCAGCTGGTAGAAGTAGGAGGTGGGAAAACTGGTAAAAAAATATAAACCTTCAGTTATATGATGAGTAAGTCCTGAGGATATAAAGCATAGCATGGTGACTCTAGTTAACAATGTGTATATTTCCCTTATCACAAGAAAGAAATTTGCAACTATGTGTGGTGATGGATGTTAACTAAACTTATTGTGGTATCATTTCAAATATATACACATATCAAATCATTGTGTTGTAGAGCTAAAAGTAATACAATGGTATATATCAACTACATCACAATGTTTGAAACATAAATTAGAACAAATTTCCCTTTCAAAAGAAAATAAAAGAAAAAAGAAAGAAACTGCTGTTTTCAGGTTCTCATCAATGGGTAGACAGACTATGCCACGTGACACTTGTCCTCTACTGGCCTCATGAAGAAGGGGCCAGTAGAAGAAGAATCTATGAAGAATCTTCTGAAGAAGAATCTATCAGATAATAGATTCTAGACATACACTGGGAAACAGGAACAAAATTAATGCATGTTGTTGTTGTTGTTCAGTCGTTCAGTCATGTCCAATTCTTTGCGACCACATGGACAGCAGCACACCAGACTTTCCGTGTTCTTCACATCTCACAGAGCTTGCTCAAATTCATGTTCATTGAGTTCATGTTACCGTTCAACCATCTCATCCTCTGCCACCTCCTTCTTCTCCTGCCTTCAATCTTGCCCAGCATAAGGGTCTTTTCTAGTGAGCCAACTCTTCTCATCAGATGGCCAAAGAACTGGACCTCCAGGTTTGGCACCAGTCCTTGCAATGAATATTCAGGACTGATTTCCTTTAGGCTTGACTGGTTTTCTCTCCTTGCAGTCCAAGGGACTCTCAGAGTCTTCTCCAACACCATGGTTCAAAAGCACCAATTCTTTGGTGCTCAGTTTTCTTTATGGTCCAACACTCACATCCATACAACTATTGGGAAAACCATAGCTTTGGCTAGACAGATCTTCATCAGCAAAGTAATGTCTTTGCTTTATAACATGCTGTCTAGGTTGGTCATAGCTTTTCTTCCAAAGATCAAGTGCCTTTTAATTTTATGGCTATAGTCACCATCTGCAGTAATTTTGGAGCCCTAAAAAATAAAGTCTCTCACTCTTTCCATTTTTTCCCCATATATTTACCATGAAATGGTGGGACCAGATGCTATGATCTTAGGTCTGAATGTTGAGTTTTATGCCAGCCTTTTCACTCTCCTCTTTCACCTTCATCAAGAGGCTCTTTAGTTCCCCTTCACTTTCTGCCATTAGGGTGGTGTCATTGGTATATCTGAGGTTATTGATATTTCTCCTGGCAATCTTGATTCCAGCTTGTGCTTCATCCAGCCTGGCATTTCACATGATGTAATCTGCATTTAAGTTAAATAAGTAGGTTTACAAAATGCAGCCTTGACGTACTTCTTTCCCAATTTGGAACCAAGGCATTGTTGCATGTCCAGTTCTAACTGCTGCTTCTTAATCTGCATACAGGTTTTGCAGGAGGAAGGTAAGGTGGTCTGGTATTCCCAACTCTTGAAGAATTTTCCACAGTTTGTTGTGATCCACACAGTCAAAGAATTTAGTGCAGTCAATGAAGCAGAAGTAGGTATTTTTCTCAAATTCTCTTGCTTTTTCTATGGTCCAACAGATGTTAGCGATTTGATCAGTGATTCCTCTGCCTTTTCTAAATCCAGCTTGAACATTTGGAAGTTCTCAGTTTATGTACTGTTGAAGAACAACTTGGACAATTTTCAGCATTACTTTGCTAGCATGTGAAATGAGTGAAATCGTGTGGTTTTGGAACAACCTTTGTAATTGCCTTTCCATGGGATTGGAATGAAAACTGATCTTTTCCAGTCCTGTGGCCACTGCTGAATTTTCCAAATTTGCTGCCATATTGAGTGCAGCACTATAATAGCATTATCTTTTTTTTTTTTTTTTTTATTAGTTGGAGGCCAATCACTTCACAACATGTCAGTGGGTTTTGTCATACATTGATATGAATCAGCCATGGATTTACACGTATTCCCCATCCCAATCCCCGCTCCCACCTCCCTCTCCACCCAATTCCTCTGGGTCTTATCTTTTAAGATTTGAAATAGCTCAACTACAATTCCATCACCCTCACTAGCTTTGTTTGTAGTGATGCTTCCTAAGGCCCACTTGACTTTATGTTCCAGGATGTCTGGCTCTTGGCGATTGATCATACCATCATGGTTACCTGGGTGATTAAGATATTTTTTGTATAGCTCTGCTGCGTATTCTTGCCAGCTGTTCTTAATTTCTTCTGCTTCTGTTAGGTCCATACCATTTCTGTCCTTTATTGTGCCCATCTTTACATGAAAATTTCCCTTGGTGTCTCTAATTTTTTGAAGACATCTCTAGTCCTTCCCACTTTATTGTTTTCCTCTATTTCTTTGCATTGATCACTGAGGAAGGCTTTATTATCTTTCCTTGCTATTATTTGGAACTCTGCATTCAGATTGGTATATCTTTTCTTTTCTCTTTTACCGTTAGCTTCTCTTCTCTTTTTAGCTATTTGTAAGGCCTCCTCAGACAACTGTTTTGCCTTTTTGCATTTCTTTTTCTTGGAGATGGTTTTGATTATGGCCTCCTATACAGTGTTACAAATCTCCATCTATAGCTCTTCAGGCATTCTTCCTGATGTAATGCCTTGAATCTATCTGTAACTTTCACTGTATTTCACTGTATTTCACTGCAAAGGATTTGATTTAGGCCATACCTTAATGGCCTAGTGGTCTTCCCTACTTTCTTCAATTTAAGTCTGAATTTTTCAATAAGGAGTTCATGATCTGAGCAATAGTCAGCTCCCAGTCTTGTTTTTGCTGTGTATAGAGCTTCTCCATCTTCAGCTGCAAAGAATATAGGCAATCTGATTTCAGTAATGAGTATCTGATCATGGTCATTGCTGAACTATTTGTAATAACAAAAGACAAAAGGAAAAAAATATGGTACACTCACAAAATGGAATTCTAGGTAGCTGTGAAAGGACTTATTTACTTCAATATCCCCACTGACAACAGCAATTAGAGTAAACATTGATTTTATATGCATTCTACCCTGGGTATCACATGTTTGAGGAGGGCCAATGACACATGAGGTAAATACCATGACAGCTAAAGTTAAAACAGGCCATTTCTATTAGGGTATGGGCTCTGAGATCCCAATTAAATTCCTATAAAGAGATTTAAAATTCACAACTTACAAATATACCACACAATAGTGTAAACTAATGGTCATCATGCTGTACATGATTACTATTTGTTGGTTTAATTAATTAATTTGTTTATGTTTGTAAATTTGTATCTTATGATTACCTTTACATACTCCTGTCTCTCTGGTAACCATCAATATGACCTTTCTTTCTCCGAGTTTTTTTTTTTTTTTTTTTTTAAGAGAGATTGCATCTAAATGTGGTATCATGCAGCATGTATTTGTCTTTTTCTGTATCTCTTAGAATGTCCTTAATGCCTAGCCATGTTGTCACACACAAAAAAATGATTCCTTTATTTTTATGGTGAAAAAAATATTCCTTTATATTTTTTTGTTATCTAGTCACTAAGTCGTATCCAACATTTGTGACCCCAAGAATCGTAGCCTGCCAGCATCCTCTGTCCATGGGAATTCCTGGGCAAGAATGCTGGGGTGAGTTGAACTCTTTCAAATCCTAAAAGATAACACTGTTAAAGTGCTTCACTCAATATGCCAGCAAATTTGGAAAACCCAGCAGTGGCCACAGGACTGGAAAATGTCGGTTTTCATTCCAATCCCAAAGAAAGGCAATGACAAAAAATGTGCAAACCACTGCACAGTTGCAGTCATCTCACATGCTAACAAAGTAATGCTGAAAATTCTCCAAATGAGGCTTCTTATATATAATAAGATGGAATATTGTTCAACTATATATATCAACTACATATGATATATATCATTATATATGATATTATAAAAATATCTATATTCTTCAACTGTGTGTGTACACACACACACTTCTTTTTACCCATTCATCTGTCAATGAACAGATATGCTGTTTGCATGCCTTGGTTCTTGTAAACAATGCTCCATAGACATGGAAGTGAAGGTATCACTTCTATATAGTGTTTGATTGTTTTTTTTTTTTTTTCTTTAGATATGACCACTGAAGTAGAATTGCTGCATTCATATGGTAGATCTATTTCTAATTTTTTATGGAACCTCCATACGCTTTTCTGATGAACCATCCCACTAACAAAGCACTAGAGTACCCTTTCATTACATCCTCACTTTTTTATTTATTTATTTATTTATTTTTTTATTAGTTGGAGGCTAATTACTTCACAACATTTCAGTGGGTTTTGTCCTACATTGATATGAATCAGCCATAGATTTACACGTATTCCCCATCCCGATCCCCCCTCCCACCCTATTCCTCTGGGTCTTCCCAGTGCACCAGGCCCGAGCACTTGTCTCATGCATCCCACCTGGGCTGATGATCTGTTTCACCATAGATAGTATAGATGCTGTTCTTTTGAAACATCCCACCCTCACCTTCTCCCACAGAGTTCAAAAGTCTGTTCTGTATTTCTGTGTCTCTTTTTCTGTTTTGCATATAGGGTTATCGTTACCATCTTTCTAAATTCCATATATATGTGTTAGTATGCTGTAATGTTCTTTATCTTTCTGGCTTACTTCACTCTGTATAATGGGCTCCAGTTTCATCCATCTCATTAGGACTGATTCAAATGAATTCTTTTTAATGGCTGAGTAATATTCCATGGTGTATATGTACCACAGCTTCCTTATCCATTCATCTGCTGATGGGCATCTAGGTTGCTTCCATGTCCTGGCTATTATAAACAGTGCTGCGATGAACATTGGGGTGCACGTGTCTCTTTCAGATTTGGTTTCCTCAGTGTATATGCCCAGAAGTGGGATTGCTGGGTCATATGGCAGTTTTTTTTTTTTTTAATCTCCTGTCTTCTTGATGATAAAACTTTAGGTGGTATCTCATTGTAATTTTGATTTGCATTACAATCATCCCTAATGTTTAGTGATACTGTGCACCTTTTGATGTACCTGTTGGTTATTCATTTATCTTCTTTGGAAAAATGTTCCTTCAGGTCCTTCTCTTCTTTAAATTAGATTATTTTATTTTTCTTAACCATATTTTATATATGGTTAGTAAGTATTTTTTGATTCCATAAGTAATCTTTTCATCCTGTACATAATTTCTTTTGTTATGCAGTAAAGTTTAACTTTGATATAGATCCACTTGTTTCATTTTGTTGCTTGTATTTTAGGTGCCATGTAGAAAAAAACATTGCCAAGACCCTATCAAGGAAATGATTGCCATGTTTTCTTCTAGGAATTTTATGATCTTTGGTCTTACATTTCAGTCTTTAATATATTTTGAGTTAATTTTCGTGACTGGTCTAATATGGGGGTCTAGTTTTATTCTTTTACAAATAATATCCAATTTTCCCAGCACCAGTTATTAAATAGACAGTCTTTTCTCCATTAAGTATTTATGGCTTCCTTCTCAAGTAATATTTGGATGTATGCATGGGTTTATTTGAACTTCCCTGGTGGCTCAGACAGTAAAGAATCTGCCTGCAATGTGGCAGACCCAAGTTTGTTCCCTGGGTTGGAAAGATCCCCTGGAGAAAGGAATGGCTACCCACTCTAGTATTCTTGCCTGCAGAATTCCAGGGACAGAGGAGCCTAGCAAGCTATAGCCCATAGGGTCGCAAAGAGTCTGACATGACTGAGTAACTGACACTTGCACTTGCTTGCACTTGCATAAATTTATTTATTGGCTCTCAATTCTGCTACATTAGTCCAGGATTCTTTTTTATGCCAGTACCATACTGCTTTGATTATTATAGTTTTATAATACAGCTTGAAATCAGGAAATATAATGCCTCTTACTTTGTTTTTCTACCTCAGGATTACTTGCATTTCTTGAGGTTTTTTGTGGTTCCATATAAATTTCTAGAATTGTTGTTTTCTACTTCTGTAAAAACATCATTGGAATCTTGATTGTGATTGCACTGAATCTATAGATGGTTTAAATGGACATTTTAACAATACAAATTTTTTTCCAATCCACAAACATGGAATCCCTTTATATTTATTTTTGTCTTTTTCAATGTCTCTCACCAGTGACTTGCAGTTTTCAGTGTAGAGATTTTTCACTTCCTTAGCTAAATTTATTCCAAGATGCTTTATTGTATTAGATGCTATTTTATACTGGATAGTTTCTTTTTTTCAGATAATTTATTATTAGTACACACCAACACTACTGATTTTTGTATGCTAATTTTGTATGCTGGAATTTGACTATTTTGGTAGAGTACTAGGGTTTTCTATACATAGAATCATGTCATCTAGAAATAGAGACAATTTTAATTCTTCCTTTTCAATATTAATGTTTTTTATTTATTTTTCTTCCCTGACTGCTCTGACTGGGACTTCTAGTATTAGAAGTGATGATGATGAGGAGTGTTGATTAGGAGTGATGAAGGTGGAAACCCTTGTCTTGTTCCTGATCTTAGAGGAAAAGCTCTCAAATTTTCACCATTGAGTATGACATTAGCATGAGTTTGCCACATGTGACTTGTATTCTGTTGAAATACATTCTTTTTGTAACTGATATGCTCAGAATTTTCATTATTCTGTGTGAATTTTTCTGCTGAATTTTGTCAAGTGCTTTTTCTGCATCTATTGAGATGATATTATTCTTTCATTTCATTCTATTAATGTGATGTATCACATTGATTGATTTATATATAAAATATAAATATATATATTTAATTTATATATATAATTCAATAATTATATTATTAAGTATATTATATATTATATATTATTAAGTATATTATATATATTAAGTATATTATATATACTACTATTATTAATATTATTATATATAATAACATATAATTTAATAATTTAAAATTTTATATATATATATATATTTTCGTTAAGCTTTTCTATTGTTTTTCTGTTTTCTATTTAATCTATTATGGTATGGTCTTTATCATTTCCTTTCTTCTGCTGATTTCAGGTTTACTTTGTTCTTTTTTATACTTTCCTAATGAATAGGGGTAGATTTTTATTTAAGATCTTTTTGCTTCTTAAAGTAGGTGTTTATTGCTGTGAACTTTCTTTTTATAAGTGCTCTTTTGCATGCTGTAAATTCTGGTATATTGTGTTTCAATTTTCATTTGTTTCAAAAACAACTTTAATATTTTTTTCCTTTAATTTATTCTTTGACCCATTGGTTGTTCAGGAGAGTTTTTTTTACCATATGTTTATGAGTTTTCTAATTTTCCTTTTGTTGATTTTGAGTTTTATGCCATTGTGATCAGAGAAGATACTTGGTATGATTTCAATCTTCTTGAATTTGCTAAGGTTTGTTTTGTGGCCTAACATATGGTCTAACCTAGAAAAAATTCTATGTGTGCTTGTGGGGAAAAAAGTGTATTCTGATGTTGTTGGATAGAGTGTTCTGTGTATGTCTGTGAAGTTCATTAGGTCTATAATGTCAATCAGCTACACTATTTCCTTATTCATTCTTGTTTGGATGAACTATCCATTGTTGATACGGATTAAAGTGTCCAATTATTATTGCTATATATTTCTCCTTTTACCTATGTTAGTTTTGCTTTACATATTTAGGTAAATGTTGGGTAAATAAATATTTAAATTGTTATACTGGGCTTGCCAAAAGGTTTCTTTGGGTTTTCTGTAACATCTTATGGAAAAACTTAAACAAAAGTTTATCCAGCCCAATATCTTCTTGATGTATTGACCACTTTTTCATAATACAATGATCTTATTTGTCTTGTTTTTTTTTTTCTCATTTTTTTTTTTAGTTTATAGTCAGTTATAAGTATAGCTACCTTTGCTTTCTTTGGTACTTTTTCCTGAAATATCTATTTTCCATCCCTTCACTCTCAGTCTATGTGTGTCCTTAATGCTAAAGTCAGTTTCTTATAGGGAGCATATAATTGGACTTTGCAGGTTTTTAAAGTCCATTCACCCATTCTATGTCTTTTAAATGTAGAATTTCATCTGTTTGCATTTAAAGTTATTTACAAGTAAAGTTTTACTATTGTTATTTTGTTCATTGTTTTCTGGTTGTTCTGAAGATCAATTATTACTTGTTTCTTATCCTGTTGGCATGTGTGTTTGTGCGTGTGTGTGAGATTTGATGACTTTTGGTCATATCTATGACTTCTTTATCCTGTTCTTCTGTGTAACTATTAGAGGATTTTCCTTTGTGGTTACCATGAGGCTTATATGAAATATCTTAAATTTATAGCACCCTATTTGATACTGAACACATCTTCAAGAGAATTCATAACATTTAACACTTCTACTTATTTTACTTTCACATTTTAGGCTAATACTGTTACAATTTAATCTTTTTGGTTTATGTAATTAAGAGAATATTGTAGTAATTATTTTTGCTATGTTCTTTTTTAACTTTTAAACTAGAATTGCAAGTAAATTATGCACCACTGCTAGCATATTGTAGAAACTAACTATGCTTACATAGTTACCATTTCCAGTGAGATTTATGCTACCCTTTAAAATTTTTTATGATGTTAATTAGCATTCTTTTACTTCCACTCAAAAGACTCTCTTCAGCCTTTCTTACAAAACATGTCTGGTGATAATGAACTCCCTCAGCTTTTGTTTGGGAAATTCTTTATCCCTTCTTCATTTCTGAAGGACAGATTCACTAGGTATGTCATTCTTGGTTGACAGTTATCTTACTTCAGTATTTTGAATGTCATCCCATTTCCTCCTGGCCTGAAACGTTCTCTTTGAGGGATCTGCTGATAGCCTTATGGTGGTTCCCTGTATGTAACTACTTTCTTTCCTCTTGCTGCTCTTAAAATTCTTTTTTTTTCTTTGATTTTTGACAATTTAATGAGAATATGTCTCCTTGTATTCCTATTTGAATTCAACCTATTTGAGATATTCTGTGCTTCATGGATCTGTATGTTCATCTCTCTTCCCAGGCTTGGGAAATTTTCAGCCACTTTTGCTTTATGTTTATTCTGCATCTTGCTCTTTCTCTTCCCTTTCTGGAATTGTCATAACATAAATATAGTTTTGTTTTTTTCCCCCACTGTGTTCGGTGATTTCTGTAGGCTTTCTTTACTCTTTGTCATTCTTTTCTTTTCTTTTTTTTTACTTCTCCTACTGGATAATTTCTAATATCCTACCCTCCAGGTTGCTGGCTCTTTCCCTCTGCATGGTTGAGTCTACTTCTGAAAATCTCTATTGAATTCTCCAATATTTTCTTAATTTATTTTTTAACTCTAGAACTTTTAATGTGTATGTGTGTGTGGCTACTATTTCCATATTGAACTTCTGATTTTACTCAGGCAATTTTTCCTAATTTTTTTAGTTTATATTTATTTTCTTATAGTTCACTAAGCTTCCTTAAGTGGTTTATTCTGAATTATTTGACAGTAAATAGATCTTGATTTCTTTAAGATCAGTTGAAATTTCATTAGTTTTTTTTTTTAGTGGTGTCAAATTTACCTGATTTTTTGTGACCTTTCAGTCCTTTATTTGAAAAAGGGGTGGTCTGTATTTTAAAAGTAATTGAGCTCCTTTTCCAGACTTTACAGATTTGCTTTTTCATTAGTTAACTCAGTTTGGGTTTCTGTGTGTCTCCTGGTAGTGTCCTTGGGCAGATGGGTCATCTATTATGGCTTATTTGGGGATGAAGCAACTATTTGAGCTCTGACATCAAGGATGAAGGGGTGTTCATCTGGCTGAGAACAGTTGGTTGGGACTTCTGGCTTAGTCTCCTACCCAAGTAAGGTTGTAAGTTGGGCTCCATGATTGTCTGGATTCTCTGGTCAGGTTTACTAGTTAGTTAGGGTGGATACTATATTCATTAGTAGATGTGGCTATGAATTAGATTCCCTGACTTAGAAGGGCAATAAGATGGGGCCTAGAGTCTGAACAACTCATTGTTTGTAGAACTTAATTGGGCAAGACTATACACTGAATTCCCTGGTGAGATGAGGCCACCAGTTTTTTTCTCTACAGAGAGAGAAAGCCATGACCTGTTCTCTCTGTTTAAGTGTCATTATAGATAGGACCTGTATATAGTTCCATTTAATGGGCCACACAGCTTCCCATGTGCTCTGGTTAAGTTCCATTATTGGACTGGCTGAAGGCTGTATTCAGTGATGAAAAGGGTTGTGAATTTGATTCCCTGCCCAAGCATACCTGGGGAAGCAGTTCTAGAGCTGATAAAGTTCTTTGTTTGTGTCTTAATTCAAGTTGACCCACACCCCACATTTCCTGGTCAAACAGGGCCTTTGACTTGGCTTTGCAAACTATCAGCTCTGTTGCTCTTCGCTAGGCTTAAACACCGCTGGACTGCATAGGTTTCAGGGGTTTTTGCCAGCATTTCCAGGCAGATGGGGCCAGCAAACACTCCTCAGCAGGTAGGGCTATGTTTCTGCTCTCTTGCCTAGGCAGGGGAAGGAAGGACCACTCCAAGCTACTCTCAATTTCCCAAACAGGCTTTCTAGTTAAGAGGGACTGGGAGCGCCCATCAACTCTGGCTATAAAATTAATATCCCCTTCCTGTGTGTAGCATGGAAGTTCTCCAACCATACTACTGGCTTTGCTCTGGGAGGTGATCAGCTCTTCCTTTCCACCTCTCAGATGGAGCACCACTGGGCTGCACAGCTTCCAGAAAATTTTGCCAGCCCTTCTTAAAGATGTTTTAAAAAGAAGAGAATCAGTGAAGTTGAAAACATAGTCCAAATTAACAGTTTAATAGGGAAATATAGATTGCAAATTAAATATAGATTACAAATTAAAATGATGACAAAGGTCCATCTAGCCAAAGCTATCTCTTTTCCAGTAGTCATGTATAGATGTGAGAGTTGGACTATAAAGAAAGCTGAGCACCGAAGAATTGATGCTTTTGAACTGTGGTGTTGAAGAAGACTCTTGAGAGCCTCTAGGACTACAAGGAGATCAAACCAATCAATCCTAAAGGAAATCAGTCCTGAATATCCATTGGAAGGACTGATGCTAAAGCTGCAGCTCCAATACTTTGGCCACCTGATGCAAATAACTGACTCATTTGAAAAGACCTTGATGCTGGGAAAGATTGAAGCAGAAGGACAAGGGGATGACAGAGGATGAGATGGTTGGACAGCATCACCAACTCGATGGACATGAGTTTGAGTAAGCTCTGGGAGTCAGTGATGGACAGGGAAGCCTAGAGTGCCAGTCCATGGGGTTGCAGAGTCAGACACAACAGAGCAACTGAACTGAACTGATAGATTACAAAATGACAAAAATAAACATATTTAATTTTAGAAAAGAAATATAAAAACAGATTAATCTTTTAATCATTAAAAGCACAGAACCAGTTTTTTTAAAAATCTATAACCAAATCAATCCAATATAACATTAATGTTATAGCACAGGAGAAAGAAGTGGTCCCTATGCCAGCAGCTATGGTAAAAAAAAAAAAAAAAAAAATCAGCTAAAATTCTAACAAAACCTTAAAGGTCAAATACAGGTTAGCACATCAGTCTAGGATGACATAAGGGGAATTTTCATATTTCTTCCACAAGTCTCAAAAGTATTCATAAGAAAGAATGGAGGCATACCAGGAAATAACCTCTCTCAGTGATACAAGCATGCAGAGGGTGATCAGCTGCCTACAGAGAACAGATACAAAACTTTACTTGCTTCCCCAGATCATTTTCTCCAGTAAGTCAAAATCCTTAATCTATGAAAAGATAGGCAAAATAAAATAAAATAACAAACAAACCCTGTTGTCCTCAGGAAATCTGAAAAGATTCAATGCTAATTCAAAGGAATTACAAGCAAAACACTTGAGTCTCTTCAGAAGAGTAGGAAATGTACTCCCCCAAAAGCATATCAAAAAAAAATCAATTTCTATTGGAGGAACGTTAGGAGGAAAAACTCTATACTTTTAAAAGAGAAGAAGAACTCTGCCTTGGAGGCAAGATTCTATAGTAATACATAGCAGATGACTGCTACTATTGGGGGAAGGACATGAATTTCTCACCTAGGACAATCACAGTTACAAAGTAGAGATTTTTTTGCCACAGGGAGAATGGGCAGGGATGTTGAGAAAGATCAATTTCATATACCAGGGCATACAAGGCCTGCCAAAGACTAAGACTGCACCAAGAAAACAGAGAGCTTCTCTGTTTGTACCATAAGCCTAGCTAATCCAGTAGCAAGCAAAAACAGTCTACCACTAGTTAAAGGAAATGATCAGGGAGAGAAGCCTTCTGTGGCACAAGCATACAGGGATGGCTCAAAGATATGGGGGAAGCAGGAACCAAGAGAGACCCTTCAGCACTGAAGCCCCACTTTAAACACACAATAATAGTAACATGCCACTTCTAGAAGAATTTGAAGCCTGTATTACATTGACAATATTGGCGGCAGCAGCATAACTCAAACCCAGCTGAACTCCTCAGTGAACTGACTCAAAATTTCATACTAACAATCTGACAGGAAAAGACACAAACTCATTTTCAAGCATAAATACTACTTTGCTCAGTGTTTTATATTCATTTTATTTGACATTCAACCAAAATTTTGAGATACACACCAAAAAAAAAGAAAGAAAGAAATTATCAAGATTAAAGGCCATCAAGAGAACCAGACACAGAGCTAAGATGCTGGAACATTCAGAAAGGAATTTTAAAATAACTGATTAATAGGTTAAAGAATCGAGTGAAAAAGGGAGACGACAAGCATGAACAGATGGCTAATTCAGCAGAGATATAGACATCACAAAAAAAGTCAAATGAGACTGTGGCCCAGGGAATATGGTCTCTCCCACCAAATGCAATTATAAATTTTTAAGAGAAATCATGGGGCAGTTTATCTGAAGACTAAAGATGTTTATGGTGATAGCTGGGCAGATGCCTAGGACTCTGATGATAAAGAACCATTCTTTCTGAAGAGAGGGGCTGTGATCTTAAGACCACTGGGAAAAGCCTCATTGCCTTTTTCTTTCTCCTTCTGTCCTCCCCCAACTGGGACCTGAAAGAAAACAGTAACACCAAGAATGTAAGAAGGTATTGGGACAGCGAAGAGGAAAGAGTAAAAGAAATCACTGAGAGGAGGGAGATGAAGAAAGTAATTCTGTATAATCACGTATGAACTTCTGGATTCACACTCAACTGTGCATGCACATATCTGACCATAATAAGTCTAAAGCTTTGAGACCTGAGTTACAGAGTAGACTACCACACAGGTCTCATGTTGGACTGATTCAAATTCATCTTCAAAAACTTAAAAATTGACATTGGAACCATAGCATGCAGAATGTAAATTGAAATTTGTAATCTGAACATAACACAGTACTTTAAAAAATCATGAAAAATAAATCAAAGTTCACTTTGAAATTTAAAAATGCTTAGTTTCATAACATAGGACTCAAACAATCCAGGATATGATCCAAAATTTCTTGTCACATACACACACACACACACACAAGATAATCTCGAATCATAAGGAGAAAGATAACTAACAAATGCTAACTCTGAGATAATGCAGAAGTTGGAATTATCAGATAAAACTTTACAAAAACTAAATTCAACAATGAGTACTCTACACAGTAAAGATGAACATTCTTAAAAGACATAGAAAAATATGGAGGCTCTACAAAGAAAGTAAAAGTAGAGTAGAATACATGGAAATTTTATAACTGAGCAACAATAAAAACAAAAACCTGGATGGAATAAATTGAAGAATACAGACAAAATAGTAAAGGGTCAGTAAACATAAAGATAACAGAAAACTGGAATAAGATTTATTGAGCATAGCCCCACCCATCAGAGGAAAATCCAGATTCCCCACAGCCAGTCTCTCCCATCAGGAAGCTTCAACAAGCCTCTTATACTTATCCATCAGAGGGCAGACAGAATGAAAACCACAATCACAGAAAACTAATCAAATTGACCACATGGATCACAGCCTTGTCTAACTCAATAAAACTATGAACCATGCCATGTAGGGCCACACAAGACAGACGGATCATGGTGGAGAGTTCTGACAAAACGTGGTCCACTGAAGAAAGGAATGACAAACCACTTCAGTATTCTTGCCTTAAAAACCCCATCAACAGTATGAAAATGGAAAAAGATATGACACTGAAAGATGAACCCCCTGGGTTGGTAGGTGCCCAATATGCTACTGGAGAAGATCAAAGAAGTAGCTCAGGAAAGAAGGAAGAGGCTGAACCAAAGTAAAACAAAACCCAGTTGTGGGTGTGACTGGAGAAGGAAACAAAGTCAGATGCTGTAAAGAGAAATATTGCATAGGAACCTGGAATGTTAGGTCCATGAATCAAGGTAAATTGGAAGTGGTTAAAGAGGATATAGCAAGAGTGAACATTGATCTTTTAGAAATCAGTGAACTAAAATGGATCAGAATGGGCAAATTTTATTGAGATAACTGTTGCATCTACTACTGTGGGCAAGAATCCCTTAGAAGAAATGGAGTAGCCCTCGTAGTCAACAAAAGAGACTAAAATGCAGCCCTTGGGTGCAGTCTTAAAAAGGACAGGATGATCTCTGTTCATTTCCAAGGCAACCCATTCAATATCACAGTAATCCAAGTCTATGTCCCAACCAGTAATGCTTAAGAAGCTGAAGTTGAACGGCTCTATGAAGACCTACAAGACCTTCTAGAACTAACACCAAAAAAACGTCCTTTTCATCATAGGAGACTGTAACACAAAAGAAGAAAGTCAAGAGATACTTGGAGTAACAGGCCAGTTTGGGCTAGGAATACAAAATGAAGCAGGAAAAGACTAGCAGTGTTTGGCCAAGAGAATGCACTGGTCATAGCAAGCACCTTTGTCCAACAACATAAGAGCCAAATATACACATGGACATCACAGATGGTCAATACTGAAATAAAATTGATTATATTATTTGCAGTCAAAGATGGAGAAGCTCTATACAGTCAACAAAAACAAGACCAGGAGCTGACTGTGGCTCAGATTATGAATTCCTTATTGAAACTCAATTCAAAATTGAGACTTAAATTGAAGAAAAGTAGGGAAAAGCAGTAGGCCATTCAGGTATGACATAAATCAAATTCCTTACCATATACAGTGGAAGTGACAAATAGATTCAAGGGATTAGATCTGATAGACAGAGTGCCTGAAGAACTATGGATTGAGGTTCACCACATTGTATAGGAGGCTGTGATCAAAAGCAATCTCAAGAGAAAGAAATGCAAAAAGGCAAAATGGTTGTCTGAGGATGCCTTACAAGTAGCTGGAAAAGAAGACAACCTAAAGGCAAAGGAGAAAAGGAAAGATATATCCATCTGAATACAGAATTACAAAGAATAGGAAAGGAGAGATAAGAAACCCTTCCTAAGTCATCAATGCAAATAAATAGAGGAAAACAAAAGAATGGAAAGACTGGAGATCTCTTCAAGAAAATCAGAGATACAAAGGGAACATCTCATGCAAAGATGGGCACAAAAATGACAGAAACGGTATGGACCTAATGGAAGCAGAAGATATTAAGAAGAGGTGGCAAGAATACACAGAAGAACTATAGAAAAAAGATCTTCATGACCCAGATAACCACAATGGTCTGGTCACTCACCTAGAGCCAGAAATCCTGGAGTGTGAGGTCAAGTAGGCCTTAGGAAGAATCAATAAGAACAAAGCTAGTGGAGGTGATGCAATTCCAGTTGAGCTAATTCAAACCCTAAAAGATGATACTGATAAAGTACTGCACTCAATATGTCAGCAAATTTGGAAAATTCAAGCAGGGGCCACAGGACTGGAAAAGGTCAGTTTTCATTCCAATTCTAAAGAAAGGCAATGCCAAAGAATGTTCAAGCTGCTGCACAGTTGCACTCATCTCATATGCCAGCAAAGGAATGCTGAAAATTCTCCCAGCTGTTCTCCAACAGTACCTGAAACTAGACCTTCCAGATGTTCAAGTTGGATTTAAAAAAGGCAGAGGAACAAGAGATCAAGTTGCCAACATCCACTGGATCATAGAAAAAGCAAGAGAGTTCCAGAAAAATATCTACTTCTGCTTCATTGACTATGCTAAGTCCTTTGACTGTGTGGATCACAGCAAATTGTGGAAAAATCTTCAAGAGATGGGAATACCAGACCACCTGACCTGACTTCTGAGAAATCTGTACACAGATTAAGAAGCAACAGTTAGAACTGGACGTGAAACAACAGACTGGTTCCAAATTGGGAAAGGAGTACATCAAGGTTTTATTTTGTCACCTTTGTTATTTAACTTATATACAGAGCACATCATGTGAAATGCTGACCTGGATGAAATACAAGCTGGAATCAAGATTGCCAGGAGAAGTATCAATAACCTCAGATATGCAGATGATACCACTCTCATGGCAAAAAGTAAAGAACTAAAGAGCTACTTTATGAAAGTGGAAGATGAGAATGAAAAAGTTGGCTTAAAGCTCAACATTAAAAAAAAAACTAAGATCATGGCATCCAGTCCCATCACTTCAGGGCAAATAGATGGGGAAACAATGGAAACAGTGATAGACTTTATTTTCTTGGGCTCCAAAATCACTGCAGATGGTGACTGCAACCATGAAATCAAAAGACACCTGCTCCTTGGAAGAAAAACTATGACCAACCTAGATAGCATATTAAAGAAGCAGAGACGTTACTTTTCCATCTAGTGAAAGCTTTGGTTTTCCCAGTAGTCGTGTATGGATGTGAGAGTTGGAACATAGAGAAAGCTGAGCACTGAAGAATTGATGCTTTTGAACTGTGGTGTTGGAGAAGACTCTTGTGAGTCCTTTGGACAGCAAGGAAATCAAATCAGTCAATTCTAAAGGAAATCAGTCCTGAATGGTCATTGGAAGGACTAATGCTAAGCTGAAACTCTGATATTTAGCCATCTGATGCAAAGAACTGACTCACTGAATGCTGAGCAAGATTGAACCTGATGCTGAGCAAGATTGAAGGCAGGAGGAGAAGGGGACAACAGAGGATGAGATGGCTGGATGGCATCACGGACTCGATGGATATGAGTTTGAGCAAGCTCTGGGAGTTGGTGACAGACAAGAAAGCCTGGCATGTTGCAGTCCATGGCATCGTAAAGTGTCCGACATGATTGGGCAGCTGAACTGAATAGAATGAATCTAAAAGTGAATTCTTTGAAAATATTACTGAAATTTGACAACACAGTACTGGTGAAAGGACAGACATATAGATCATACATAAAAGAATAGAGTCCAGAAAGAGACGCATATAAAGTAAGGGTAATTGGTCGAAAAGAATGTGATGCATTTCCATATGTGAAATGGATGACCATCCCAAGATCGATGCATGAAACAGGGCACTGGGTTTCATGTCTATTTGAGTTCAAGTAGATTCAACTCAAAGCCAATGCACTGGGACAACCCAGACGGATGGGATGGGGAGGGAGATAGGAGGGGTTTTGGGGATGGGAGTACACATGTACACCCATGGCTGATTCATGTCACTGTATGGCAAAAACTACCACAATATTATAAAGTAATTAGCCTCCAATTAAAATAAATTATATATATATATATATATATATATATATATATATATATATATATATATGCCTGTTTGCCTCTTCTAGATTTCAGTAGATGTGGAATGGAGTTTGGAAATTTTTATTTTGAGTATTCTTTTGATGAGCTCCCCCACCTTCACCTTATATTGAGGACCACTGAGAAAAAACACCAAGATAACTAGGGACTAGCAGAATTTCATAATAGTGTTTGAGAAATATAAAAAGGAAAAAAAAATGAGACATTTGGGGGAGACAGAAATGTTCATTGTGTTATAGTATAAAGTGCATATAGTTGTGTGAAATCAGGGTGAGATTAAAAAACAAGGAAATTAAACTGGAAAGACAAATTGGTATAATATTTTGAATTGTCTTGTATGTGATGGGATTGGAATGATATTTTGAATTGCAAATAATTCAAATTGTATATAATTGTATATACAATTTTATAATTGTATACACTTTTATTTTATTTACATGATCTACATATTATAGAATTTAATAATTGTATACAACTTTATAATTGGTATAATATTTTGAATTGTCTTGTATGTGATTTTGCATTTATTCTGTGTGCTACCAGGAACTATTGGAAATTTTGGAGCAAAGATGTAACAGAATTCATCCATTTATTAAGTAATTCAATAAATATTTACTCAGTGCCTACTCTGGGTATGGTTGTATGTGCCAGGCACAGGGCTACAATGGTAAGCAAGGAAGACTATATAGAAAATAGATTGGAAGTGGAAAAGAGTGGTTTCTGGAAAAGTGGTTTAGAGATTGTTGAAGTAGCCTTAAAAGAGATGAAGATAAAGACCCAAATTAAGGTAATGGGAATAGGGTTGGAGAGGAGGACCAGAGTAAAGAAAATGGAAAGTTTCTAGCTGAGCATCCTGGAGAGACAACGATGTCAGGGGAGTCCAGGAGAGAGAGATGAACAGCAGTTATTTCCGTTGTGAAACTCTCTTACTAACTCAGCCTCATCAGTGATGGAGGCATTCTCAAGGCTGATATTTAACTGATCTGTAGCTGTATGGCCAGGATTTCTCAAACTTAGACTGACATTTTGAGTCAAATAACCCTTTGTTGTGTGGTTTTGGTTGGGGGTGAAGGAGAGGGTTGAGGGGTCTTTTCTATGCATTGTAAGATGTTTAACAGCATCCCTGGTCTTTACCTACTAGATTCAAGTAGCATTACCCCACTACCAATCAGAAATATCTACAGACACTGCCAAAACTATCCTTTTGGGGATAAAATCACACCCAGTTGAGAACTACAGCTGTATGTCCATATCAATTGTTAAAATGTTGAAACACCTTAATACTAGTTGGTAAATAGTCACCTCATGTCTCTCAAATCTTCTCCGTACTGCCCTGAGTTCCTCAGTACCTACCCTGGCTCTGCCCATCATAGAGTATTGCTTGACACAAGATTGGATCTCTAGGATCTTGCTCCAGTGTCATAGGCTAGTCATAGTCCATTCTGATTTATCATTGTCATTGTTATACAGGTTGTCAATATTTTAATGTCATGTTTAAACACTCTTAAAGAAACTCAGGTGTTTAACATCTTTCTTTACTTCCATCTATGTATTCTAGATGTCTTATCCTACCTCACCCCATAAATTATCTTCCCTCCTATTAGTGTTAATGACTTTCAGATATTTTTAGAAGACCATGTGGTCTGTTTACTGTGTCTCATCATCAAGTATGTCTGGAAAAACATATCTCCTTTAATCTTTTCCTGCCAATCAGACCATCTCCCTTGATCAGTCATGTCTACAGCTTCTCTCTGACTTCCTTCCTTGTGTCCTCATCACTTAGAGCCTCCAATGGCCCCACACTGACTCGGACATCCTAGGTGCCATCTCATCAAAGTCACGTAGTTCCATGACACAGTCTCTCAGAACACTCCTGAAAATAACATTGGCCCATTTCAGTTACCTTATCATATTGCAAAAGCATATCTAATATGAGAAAAACTCATCCTCACACGCATCCTGTTACCCAGTCTCACAGAGAACCACATGTTCATATGTCTGAAGCCAAAAATAATATATAATGGTGGACAGAGTTAATATTTCCAGGATGTATTCCCAAACTGACCAGAAAAGAGCTGAACTCTTCCCTTTATCTTGCCCTGTCTGGGCTAGTTGTGAATTGCAACTAGCTTTTCTTCTCAGCCTTCCACTTATTATATACCCCAACACACACAAAGACACACAGACACACAGACACACACACACACACTGTAACCCCTAAGATGTGCTGCTTCTAACTGTTCAGGATGTAAATACTTCCTTTTTCAGGAATTTTCTTCATGTTGGAATTTGCCCAAGACTCTCCTAATTAGGTTCACTTAAACTATAGGAACAAGAATATGATACGTATACCAGTGTTTATAGACCAGCAGTAAGAACTTTACTCACACCATGTCAATCTTTAAAGATAAGTAGGAGGAAAGTGTGGGTTCCTCTGATATTCTACATCCTGAATATAGTCAGAGAAAAGATGGGAATGAAGAAGTAGTTTCAGTCAAAAAGTTCTGGCTGCATAATTAGTGCTTGTTTGTGAGATAGGAGGATGAAGATGCAATTAAACATAGGATATAAGAATGTCATGACAATGTTCCAATATAATGAAATTAATAATATCATCATAAGGTGATTATGAAGAGTACATAATAACATTAAAAAGCTATGAAATAATGGTAAATGAGAAGACAGGACAGAAAGATATGTGCAACTGTTTTATCTATACATTGAAATATGTTTTAAAAGCCTAAGTCAAAGTCCCAGCAATGTTAATATTAGGGTACTGGAACTGAGAATAAATTTTCTTCTTTGATATACTTACCTAGTTTAAAATAGTTCTTACATCACTGCAATACTAAATGCATGATGTATTTGCAAATTAAAGAAAAGATGTAATAATCCATCCCAGAAATGTATTCAACAAATAATATATATGGAATAGCTAGAATATACTATGCACTCTGCTGGACAATACATCACAAAGAAGAGGAATTATCAGAATAACTGATTGGAATAACAAAGTGTCATTTTTTAAGATCTTGAAGAATAGGCAGATAATTGTCTGTTTAGCTGGTTTTCACTTAATCTTCTGATCAGTTAACCACTGGTATAATTCGCAGATCTTTGGGGCCTCAAACCCCTGGTAAAATCCAACCTTAATAAACTACTGTTGAAAAAGATGGACACTATAAAACTCTCAGAGAAAAACATAAGCAGAACACTCTTTGACAGAAATCTCAGCAAGATTTTTTCAAATCAAAACTGCAATGGGTTTTCTATCATCTCACACTGGTCAGAATGACCATCATCAGAAAATCTACAAACAGTACATGCTGGAGAGTGTGTAGAGAAAAGGGAACCCTCTTACACTGTTGGTGGAAATGTAGATAGAATGAAGCCACTATAGAGGTTCCTTAAAAAAAAAAAAAAAACTAAAAATAGAACAACTGTATAACCCAGCACTTTCATTTCTGGGCATATACCTGAAGAAAACCATAACTCAAAAAGATAAGTGCACCCCAATGTTTACTGCTACACAATTTATAATGACCAGGACATAGAAGCAATCTAAATGTTCATCAAAAGATAAATGGATAAGGAAGATGTGGTGCATACATAAAATGGAATATTAAAAGTGAAAGAAAGTATTAGTTGCTCAGTTGTGTCTGACTCTTTGTAATCCCATGGACTGTAGCCCACTAGGCTCCTCTGTTCGTGGAATTCTCCAGGCAAGAATAATGACTTAGGTAACCATTCCTTTCTCCAGGGGACCTTCCTGACCAAGGGATCAAACCGGGGTCTTCTGCATTGCAGGCAGATTCTTTACCATCTGAGCTACCAGGGATGTTACTCAGCTATAAAAAGAAACAAAATTTTACCATTTACAGAGACATGGATGAACCTAGAGACTGTTATACAAGATGAAGTAAGTCAGAAAGAGGAAAACAAATACTGTATATATGTTTATATTGTATAGATATAGATATAGGATCTATCAAAATGATTCATATGAACTTATTTTTTGCAGAAATAAACACACAGATGTAGATAACAAATGTATGGATACCAAGGGGAATGAGAGGATCAGATGAATTAGATAATTGGGATTTTTTTTCCCTTTATTTATTTATTTATTTTTCCAGTGGGTTTTGTCATACATTGATATGAATCAGCCATGGATTTACACGTATTCCCCATCCCGATCCCCCCTCCCACCTCCCTCTCCACTCGATTCCTCTGGGTCTTCCCAGTGCACCAGGCCCGAGCACTTGTCTCATGCATCCCACCTGGGCTGGTGACCTGTTTCACCATAGATAATATACATGCTGTTCTTTCGCAACATCCCACCCTCACCTTCTCCCACAGAGTTCAAAAGTCTGTTCTGTACTTCTGTGTCTCTTTTTCTGTTTTGCATATAGGGTTGTCGTTACCATCTTTCTAAATTCCATATATATGTGTTAGTATGCTGTAATGTTCTTTATCTTTCTGGATAATTGGGATTGACATATATACACTATTATGTACAAAACAGATAAGTAATGAGAACCAACTGTATAGCACAGGGAAATCTACTCAATGTTTTGTGGTTACCTAAACAGGAAAGAAATCTAAAAAAGAAGGGGCATGTGTATACACATAGTTGATTCACTTTGCTATACAGTAGAAAATAACACAAAATTGTGAAATGACTATACTCCAATAAAAATTAATTTTATAAAGACAATCAAGGAAATGACATTTCAAATTTAAAAAAAAGGAAAGTTGTTTTTGGTTATCAGAGTAGTCAGAAATTTAAAATCAGTCATCAGGTAAAATTCTTTCTTCTCCCTTTTTTCCCTCTAAATTTTGAAAGTTGAAATAGGTATTCTTTAAAGGTTACCCAGCTCTGATATGCATGTAGTCATCAGCCTCAAAAAGGAACAAACCTAGGAGACTATAGTTCATGAGAATAAACCATGAATGAAAGTGAAATTCAAGGAACATTTTCATGTAGTTTTGGAATAATGGTAACTCCACTGAGAAGTTTGAAATGACCTTTGAGATATGAGAATATAAGGTCAATATTAGTGTTAATTTAGACAGAAGTTTTTGATAAGAGTCTATGATGGGGAATAATCTCTGTTGTCTACTAAGCTTTATGGCTAAACTTGCTGAATTCATCAAGTCTTAAGGTCTCCTGGATGACCTCATAAAAATATAAAGCAATACAATAATACTAACACCTATCAGTTATCAGTGGACTAAGAACAATATCAATAACCTCAGATATGCAGATGACACCACCCTTATTCAGAAAGTGAAGAACAACTAAAGAACCACTTGATGAAATTGAAAGAGGAGAGTGAAAAACTGGTTTAGAACTCAACTTTCAAAAAACTAACATCATGGCATCCGGTCCAATCACTTCATAGCAAATAGATGGGGTGAAAAGGGAAACAGAGTTAGAATTTATTTTCTTGGGCTCCAAAAATCACTGCAGATGGTGATTGCAGCCATAAAATTAAAAGATATTTGCTCCTTGGAAGAAATGCTATGTGAAGCCTGGATTGTGTATTAAAAAGCAGAGACATTACTTTGCCAACAAAAGTCCATGTAGTCAAAGCTATGTTTTTTCCATTAGTCATGTGTGGATGTGAGAGTTGGACTGTAAAGAAGGCTGAGCACTGAAGAACTGATGCTTTCAAACTGGTGTTGGAGAAGACTCTTGAGAGTCCCTTGGACAGCAGGGAGATCAAAGCAGTCAATCCTAAAGGAAATCAAGCCTGACTATTCATTGGGAGGACTGATGCTGAAGCTGAAGCTCCAATACTTTTTGGTCTCCTGGTGCAAAGAACCGACTCATTAGAAAAGACTCTGATGTTGGAAAAGATTGAAGACAGGAGGAGAAGGGGATGACAGAATATGAGATAGTTGGATGGCATCACTGATTCAATGGACATGAGTTTGAGCAAGCTCCAGGAGAGGGTGAAGGACAGGGAAACCTGGTGTGCCACAGTCCATGGGGTCACAAAGAGTCAGACACTACTGAGTGACTGAACAGCAGCAACACAAGGAACAATAGTATACACTATTTGATCACACTAACATTTATCCTAGAGTCTAACTGCTGAAACAGCTAACAGAAACACCTTCTCCCCCACTGACCCTATAATATCTGTTAGGAGTACCACTTCCTCCATGTAACCTTCTTTAACCCCATCTATACCAGTTAAGGCCCCTCTAGCCTTTTTACACATATCTGGTTGTAGTATTAATCATCATGTTTTGCTATCATGTATTAAATTTTCTATCTCACACACTGGAACTTAATGTTTTTCATGGACACAGAAAATGTTATATTTACTTCAGAGTCTAGTACAGATGTGTCAGAAAATAGTTACATGACAGAGTATAATAAATAAATAAAACTTCATTTCATCTTTATATTTAACTCTTTAGAAAAGTAACAAATTATCTTTTGCTAGGGGAATGAGTCTGAAATTTCATGGGGCTTTCTAGTTCCTGAGATACTTTTTAAACGTGCAGATTCCTGGGCCTTTTTGACTTGGACCAGAGAGACTTGAATCTGAGGCATGGTATTCCTAGTATCAAGTGTATCCCCAGCTCTTATTGCCAGTCTTTATTCCATTCAAAATAATGTGAAGTAATAAGAACCAACTAAAGGATTGATCCTGGTTCTATTTAGATAAGTTAAAGCAAGAGTGGAAGAAACTATCTTGGGCCTAGGCATATCATGAAAAGTGATACATAAATTAACTACTACTGAAACTGAGTAGAACACTGTTGGCATTCCTGGGAACAGACCATTGCATCCCTCCCCTCCCCCAGGGTCCTACCTTCTTGTTTGTTAAAGCGTATTGGCCTTCCCTGAGTTCCAAAGAGCAAATTTAATCAGATAAGTGATAAAATGGAGAAACAAAGGAAAACATGCAAATAGGATAAAATAATAAGAGTTTAGCCATAAAAGAAAATCAAAGGCTTTTAATTCCTCTTCAAGGGCTATAAATAATATCCTGAACCATATCCTTGAGTCATTTTGCAGATACATAAATCCCCACAAGATGAAAGAAGTTAACTTCATGTTGACCACTGAAACATAGGCCTGATACCTGTTGGAACCATAAAATTGGTAATAGGGATTCCAAAAACACAAAACTGTTACCTCACCATTAATGAGTCAGATCGGGGAGTTTGGGTCTTTTGAGCATTAGCTGCCTGTTCTTCTTGCTTGGCACCTTGCAATAAGCACTGTATTTTTTCTCACCACAAACCAGTGTCAGTAGATTTACTTTGCTGCACACAGAGTAAGTGGACCCAAGTTTGGTTGGGTAACACTACCTAGTAAGACATCCCTCATGCTCCCAATATGTTATTCACTATCAGAGGAATATATCCTGGAAGAACTAGCTCATCATTTTCAAAGAATTGTAATAATTCAGAGAATGAAGTATCGTCAGCAATCATCTTTTCAATTGTACAGTTGAGGAAATGGAGACAAGTGAGGGAGTAATTTGCCTAAGTTCACACAGTTACTCAGTGGTAGAGCTGACTAAAAACCATGATCCCTGGGGAACTTTCAAGATGGTGGATGATTAAGATGGGGAGATCACCTTCCTCTCCACAAATACATCAAAAATACATATGTATGTGGAACAAATCCTGCAGAACACGTTCTGAACACTGGCTGAAGACCTCCGGCTTCCAAAAAGGTAAGCTAATTTCCAAAGAATGAGGTAGGGCAAAAAATACAGGAAAATGAGGAGACAAAGGATTTGGTACAGGGATCTGCATCTTGGGGAGGGAGCTGTAAAGGAGGAAAAGTTTCTGCACATTAGGAAAACCCCTCATGGGCAGGAACTGGGGGGCGGGTGGGGGGAGCTCCAGAACCTCAGAGGGGAACAGAGCAACAGGTTCTTGGAAGGCAAAACAGAGAGAATTCACCAAGTGGTGCTGACCAAAATTTCCCAAACAAGATACTATTTACACTTGCACAGCATCAAGTAGGGGCTGGGTGCAAAGGCTCAGGTTTTGGCAATCAGACCCCAAAGAGAGGCCTGGGGTTGAGTGCAGTGAAGATACTCTGAGAGGGCTAGTACAACATAGCTGACGGAGTTCAGGGGAAAGTCTGGGCCTGCCAGAGAAGCAAGAGATCATTGCCACTGAGACTGTTTAACTCTATGTGCTCACAGATTGCTTTGTGAGTGCCATAGGCGGGACGAGCTATGACTGTGAAGTATGATTCCAAAGGTAGATACACCAAAGCCAGCATAAGTGCCAGAGGCAGGACTACCAGTAACTGCAGTGTATGGTCCCAAAGGGGGAAATGCAGACTGCTTGGTCACTGCCAGAGCTGGCATGGGTGACAGAGGTGGAGGACAGGAGGTCACTGTGGTCGCAACCCAGTGGTCACAACCGCCACCAAACTGTGAGCATGTACAAAGCAATGCTCACATCTTCCTGGGAGCCTGTGCAGCTTTGTTTGGCCTAGGGATACAAGATCCAGGGCAAATTCCCCTGGAGAATCACACGATTTCCTTTATGTCTCAGTCACAGCTGGCACTCGCCACACACCCCAACTGTGTCTGTCATACCTTACCTCTCCCTAGCCCCACTGAGTAACTGAGACTTAATAAGCTGCTACCTTTGCCCCCTAATATCTGGGTGGGGAACAGACACTGGAGGGTGGCCTACAGGCATAGGCAAGGCCAGAACCAAAGCTGAGCACCAGGAACTGTATGACCAAGGAAGATGAAAGGAATTTACTCCAGCAGCCACCAGTGCAGCAGATTAAATCTCCATAATTAGCCTGAGACTGTGGACTTTGGGGGAGGGTGGGCAACTGTAGACTTTGGAAGCAAGTCCAAGCTGGAGTAAGGCCAAATCTCAGTCTGAACTGACCCCACGGTGCACACAGGAGGTCCAGAGACCTTCCTAGAAATATTAGAGGACTTGAATAGGCAGATTGGTTGGAACTCACTGTGTGGTGAGGACAACAGAGGTCTCAGGAAGATATTCTTATTACCTCTTTCTATATATACATATAGAGGGAGTTTCCCTGGTGGCTCAGATGTTAATCTGCTTGCAATGTGGGAGACCCAGGGGTTCAATCCATGGGTCAGGAAGATCCCCTGGAGAAGAGCATGGCCACCCACTCTAGTATTCTTGCCTGGAGAATTCCATGGACAGAGGAGACTGGTGGACCACAGTCCATATAGTCTCAAGGAGTCTGGCATGACTGAGCGACTAACACTTCACTTCACTTCATACACATACAGTCTTTTTTATATTGTTCTATTGTTTTTCTTTTTTACTACTCATTTAAATTTTATTTTTTCAACTTACTTTTTCCTTTTGAAATATTTTATTTTTAAATAAATTTATTTTATTCTTTTTCCCTATTTTTACAATATTGTTTATTTATATTTCATTCTTTTCCATGTTTTTGATTTTGATTTTTTGCTAGTGTATATTTTAGTATCTATTTTCACATATATATTTGTTTATTGACTTGATTTTTTTTTTCTTTTTTGGTTACTATTTTTATTCTTCTTCTTCTCATTTTTCTCTCTGAATTTTCTCTCTTCTTTTCTGTTTATGAGTGTGTGAGTTTCATTGGATGTTCTTATCTTTTGAGTACTGCTCACCATTTGTCGCTTTCACCATTTGTCTTGGGGTTTTGTCCATCTGTTTTTTGTTGTTGTTTATTTGTTTGTATCTTTGGTTGACTTCCTTTTCTCTTTTCTCCCCTTTTTCTTCTCTTTCTCTTCTGTGCTTTTTGGCTTGTAAAGTCTTGAGACTCCAGTGAGGGGGTGAGCTTGAACCTCTGAGGTAGAATACCCAAGCCCAGGATGGAGGAACACCAGAGAACTCCTTACCCTATAGAACATTAATTCATGAAACCTCTCCCAAAGACCTCCATCTAAAACACTAAGACCAGTCCTCATCCAAAGGCCAACAAGCTCCGATGCCAGATGCCTTATGCCAAACCACGAGTAAAACAGGAACATAACACTTCCTATAAGAAGACAAGCTGCCCAAAGCCATACAAAGCCCACAGGCACCACAAAACACACCACTGGATATGCCTTTCAGGGATAAAATATCTAGTTCAACCCACCAGAACACAGGTCCAGTCCACTCAACCAGGAAACCTTCACAAGACACTTGTCCATCCCCAACTGAGGGCAGATTCCACAAATAAGAGAAGCTATGACCTTGCAGTCCATGAGGAAAAAAAAAAAATCCAAACACAATAAATTCAACAAAAGGAAAAATAGAGAAATATGAAACAGATGAATGAACATGGGAGAACCCACAAAACCAAACAAATGAAGAAGAAATAGGCAACCTACCTGACAAAGAATTCAGAGTAATGATAGTAAAGATGATCCAAAATCTTGGAAATAAAATGGAGGCATTGATAAATAAATAGAAAGGAGGTATGGATTTAGAAGATACAAGAAATGTTTAACAAGGACTTAGAGAAATAAAAATAGATAGCCATCAATGAGTAAGAAAATAAATGTAAAAAAAGTGTTAGTCCCTTAGTCATGTCTAACTCTTTGCAACCTCAGGCTCCTCTATCCATGGGATTCTCCAGGCAAGAATACTGGAATGAGTTGTCATTTCCTTCTCCAGGGGATCTTCCTGACCCAAGGGTTGAACCCAGGTCTCCTGCATCGCAGACAGATTCTTTACCATGTGAGCCACCAAGAAAGTCCTGAATGACACAATAACAGAGGTAAAAATACACTAGAGAGAACCAATAACTGAGAATAACTGAGTCAGAAGAATGGATAAGTGAGCTGTAAGATAGAATGCTGGAAATAACTGAAGCAGAACAGAATAAAGAAAATAGAAGGGGAAAAAAAGAGGACAGTTTCAGAGATTTATAGGAAAGCATTAATTGTGCCAAAATTTGGATTATAGGGCTCTCAGAAGAAAATGAATAATAAAAGAAAAGGCATGAGGAAATATTTGAGAAGGTGATAGTCAGAAGCTTCCATAACAAGGGAATGGAAATAGCCACCTAAGTCCAGGAAGACCAGAGACTATGATACAGGATAAAATCTAAAGAGAAACACACTAAGACACATTTTAATCAAACTAATGAAAATTAAACCCAAAGAAAATACATTAAAAGCAGGAGGGAAAAGCAACAGATAGCATATAAGTGGATCCCCATAAGGTTAACAGCTGATATTTTGACAGAAATTCTGCAGACCAGAAGGGAGGGGCAGGATTTACTGAAAGTGAGGAAAGGAAGAACAAAGAAACAAACCTACAACCAAAATTATTCTACCCAGCAAAGTGGTCATTCAGATTCCACAGAGAAATTGAAAGCTTTAAAGATAAATAAATGTTCAGAGAATTCAGCACTACCAAACCAGCTTTACAACAAATGCTAAAGAAACTTCTCTACAGAAAAGGAATGAGAAAAAAGTGATTTACAAAAATAAACCCAAATCTATAGAGTAAATGATAATAGGATCATATATATCAGTAATAACCTTAAATGTAAATGGACTAAATGCCCCAACCAAAATGCACAGACTGGTTGAATGGATGCAAAAATAAGATTGCTATATATGCTATCTACAAGAGACCCACTTCATACCTGGGGGCATATACAGACTGAAAATGATGGGATGGAAAATATTCCATACATATAAATCAAAAAAGCAGGAGTAGCAATACTCATATCAGATATCATAGACTTCAAAAAAAAAGAAAAAAGACTGTTACAAGAGACAAGGAAGAACACTATGTAATAATCAAGGGATTAATCCAACAATGAGATATAACTTGTGTGTGGGGGGGTGGTGTGTGTCCCCACATAGGAGTACCTCAATACATAAGACAAATGCTAACATCTATAAAAGGGGAAATCTACAGTAACACAGTAATAGTGAGGGATTTTCACACCCCACTGACACCAATGAACAGTTCATCCAGAGAGAAAATTAATAAGGAAACACAAGTGTCAAACACTACATTGGACAGATGAACCTAATTGATATATATAGGACATTTCATTCAAAAACAGTAGATTACAATTTTTCCTCAAGTGCACATGAAATATTCTCCAGGATAGATCACATCTTGGGCCACAAATCGAGCTTTGATAATTTTTTTTTTTTAATGACAACTTCAACCATCTTTTCTGACCACAATATAAAGTTAGATATCACCTACAGGATCAAAAATAAAATCATAAACACATGGAGGCTAAACAATACACTTCTGAATGACAAAGAGGCCACTGCTGAAAAAAATCAATGAGAATTTTTTTAAAATCTTAAAACAAATGAAAATGAAAACATGACAACTCAAAACCTATGGGATGCAGCAAAAGCAGTGCTAAGAGGGAAGTTTATAGCAATACATGCCTACCTCAAGCAACAAGAAAAATATTGAATAAACAAACTAATTTTAAACCTAAAACAACTAGAAAAAGAGGAAAAAACTAAAGTTAGTAGAAGGAAAGACATAGATGAAAAATAAATGGAGTCAATAGCAATGATCAAAAAAAGTAAAATATGGCTCTTTGACAAGATAAACAAAACTGACAAAATATTAGCCAAATTCAACAAGAAAAAAAGGAGAAACTAATAAAATTAGAAATGACAAAGGAAAAGTTGCAACAATGCAGAAATATGAAGGATCATAAGAAACTACTATAAACAACTATATGTCAATAAAATGAACCCAGAATAAATGGAAAATTCTTAAAAAAGCACCTTCCAAGACTGAATCACGAGGAAAAATATGAACAGACTAATCACAATCACTGAAATCGAAACTGTGATAAAAAAAATTTTCCACCAGATCAATCCCAGGACCAGATAACTTCGCAAGAGAATTCTAACAAGTGTTTGCTGCTGCTGCTGCTGCTAAGTTGCTTCAGTCGTGTCCGACTCTGTACGACCCCATAGATGGCAGCCCACCAGGCTCTCTGTCCCTGGGATTCTCCAGGTAAGAACATTGGAGTGGGTTGCCATTTCCTTCTCCAGTGCATGAAAGTGAAAAGTGAAAGTGAAGTCACTCAGTCGTGTCCAACTCTTAGCGACCTCATGGACTGCAGTCTACCAGGCTCCTCTGTCCATGGGATTTTCCAGTCAAGAGTACTGGAGTGGGGTGCCATTGCCTTTCCTGAACAAGTGTTTAGAGAAGAACTAATACCATACCACCTTACCTGTCACCTGCAAAACTGATGGTGACTGATGCTGAAGCTGAAGCTTCAATACTTTGGTCACCTGATGCAAAGAGTCAAGCTCTGAGTGTGGGCCAGATCCAAACTCACTAGAAAAGACCCTGGTGCTGGGGAAAATTGAAGGCAGGAGGAGAAGGGGATGACAGAGGATGAGATGGTTGGACGGCATCACCAATTCAATGGGCATGAGTTTGAGCAAACTGCAGGTATGGTGAAGGACAGTGAAGACTGACATACTGCAGTGCATGGGGTTGCAAAGAGTCAGACATGACTGAGCAACTGAACAACAAAAACAAATATGTATCCTGCTTAAACTCTTCCAGAATAGTACAGAGGAAGGAATACTTTCACATACTTTATATGAGACCACCATCACCCTGACATCAAAACCAGACAGACACTAGAAAAAAAAAAAGAAAAAAAATTAAAGGCCAATATCACTGATAAAGGGCTTCTCAGGTGGCTTAGTGGTAAGGAATCTGCTTGCCAGTGCATATAAATTTCTGAAGAGGCAGGTCACGTGGTCTGGTATTCCCATCTCTTGTATGCTTTTAGACAGTTTATTGTGATCCACACAGTCAAAGGCTTTGGCATACTCAATAAAGCAGAAATAGATGTTTTTCTGGAACCCTCTTGCATTTTCAATGATCTGATGGATGCTGGCAATTTGATCTCGGGTTCTTCTGCCTTTTCTAAAACCAGCTTGAACATCTGGAAGTTCACAGTTCACGTACTCTTGAAGCCTGGCTGGGAGAATTCTGAGCGTTACTTTTCTAGCCTGTGAAATGAAAGCCATTGTGCACTAGTCTGAGCATTCTTTGGTATTGCCTTTCTTTGGGGTTGGAAAGAAAACTGACATTTTCTAGTCCCGTGGCCTCTGCTGAGTTTTCCAAATTTGCTGGTGTATTGAGTGGAGCACTTTCAGAGCATCGTTGTTTAGGATTTGAAATAGCTCAACTGGAATTCCATCGTCTCTTCTAGCTTTGTTTTTACTGATGCTTCCTAAGGCTCACTTGACTTCACATTCTAGGATGTCTGGCTCTAGGTGAGTGATCACACTTTCGTGATTATTTGGGTCATGAAGAACTTTTTTGTACAATTCTTCTGTGTATTCTTGCCACCATTTCTTAATATCTTCTGCTTCTGTTGGGTCCATACCATTTCTGTCCTTTATTGTGCCCATTTTTGCATGGAATTTTCCCCTTGGTATGTCTAATTTTCCTGAAGAGATGTCTAGCCCTTCCCATTCTATCGTTTTCCTCTATTTCTTTGCACTGGTCACAGATAAAGACTTTCTTATCTCTCCTTGCTATTCTTTGGAGCTCTGCATTCAATGAAAGTATATCTTCCCTTTTCTCCTTTGCTTTTCACTTCTCTTCTCTTCACAGCTATTTGTAAGGCTTCCTCAGACAGCCATTTTCTTTTTTGCATTTCTTTTTCTTGGGGATGGTCTTGATCCCTGTCTCCTGTACAATGTCACGAACCTCCATCCATAGTTCATCAGGCACTCTGTCTATCAGATCTAGTCACTTAAATCTATTTCTCCATTCCACTGTGTAAGGGATTCGATTTAGGTCATACCTGAATGGTCTAGTTGTTTCCCCTACTTTCTTCAATTTAAGTATAAATTTGGCAGTAAGGATTTCATGATATGAGCCACAGTCAGCTCCAAGTCTTGTTTTTGCTGGCTGTATAAAACATATCCATCTTTGGCTGCAAAGAATATGATCAATCTGATTTCAGTGTTGACCACCTGGTGACATCCATGTGTATAGTCTTTTCTTGTGTTGTTGGAAGAGGGCGTTTGCCATGACCAGTGTGTTCTTTTTTCAAAATTCTATTAGCCTTTGCCCTGCTTCGTTCTGTAGATCAAGACCAAATTTGTCTGTTACTCCATGTGTTTCTGGACTTCCTATTTTCGCATTCCTGTCCCCTAAAATGAAAAGAATACCTTTTTTGGATGTTAGTTCTAAAAGGTCTTGTAGGTCTTTTTAGAACCATTCAACTTCAATTTCTTCAGCATTACTGGTCGGGGCATAGACTTGGCTTAACACGAAACTGAATGGTTTGGCTTTGGAAATGAACAGAGATCATTCTGTCATTTTGAAATTGCACACAAGTACATCATTTTAGATGCAACACTGTACCTAACAGAAGCAGAACATATTAAGAAGAGGTGGCAAGAAATGTACAAAAGAGATCTTTGTGACCAAAATAATCATGATGGTGTGATCACTCACCTAGAGCCAGACATCTTGGAATGTGAAGTCAATTGGGCCTTAAGAAGCATCACTACAAACAAAGCTAGAGGAGACGATGGAATTCCAGTTGAGCTATTTCAAATCCTAAAAGATGATGCTCAGAAAGTGCTACACTCAATATGCCAGCAACCTTGAAAAACTCAGCAGTGGCCATGGGACTGGAAAAGGTAAGGTTTCATTCCAATTCCAAAGAAAGGCAATGCCAAAGAAGGCTCAAACTACTGCAGAATTGCACTCATCTCACATGCTAGCAAATTAATGCTCAAAATTCTCCAAGCCAGGCTTCAACAATATGTGAACTGTGAATTTCCAGATGTTCAAGCTGGTTTTAGAAAAGGCAGAGGAACCAGAGATCAAAATGCCAGCATCCATTGGATCACTGAAAAAACAAGAAAGTTTCAGAAAAAAAAAAAAAAAAGAAGAAGAAGAACATCTATTTCTACTTTATTGACTATGCCAAGGTCATTTACTGTGTGGATCACAATAAACTGTCTAAAATTATACAGAGATGAGAATACCAGACCACCTGACCTGCCTCTTAAGAAATCTTTATGCAGGTCAGGAAGCAACAGTTAGAACTGGACATGGAACAACAGACTGGTTCCAAATCAGAAAAGGACTACATCAAGGCTGTATATTGTCACCCTGCTTGTTTAACTTATATAGAGTACATCATGAGACACGCTGGGCTGGATGAAGCACAAGCTGGAATCAAGATTGCTAGGAGAAATAGCAGCAAATTCAGATATGGAGATGACACCACCCTTATGGCAGAAAGTGAAGAAGAACTAAAGAGCCTTTTGATGAAAGTGAAAGAGGAGAGTGAAAAAGTTGTCTGAAAGCTCAACATTCAGAAAACTAAGATCACGGCATCTGGTCCAACCACTTCATGGGAATGAGATGGGGAAACAATGGAAAAAGTGTCAGACATTATTTTTTTGGGCTCCAAAATCATGGCAGATGGTGATTGCAGCTATGAAATTAAAAGACACTTACTCCTTGGAAGGAAAGTTATGACCAACCTAGATAGCATATTAAAAAGCAGAGACATTACTTTGCCATCAAAAGTCCATCTGGTCAAGGCTATGGTTTTTCCAGTGGTCATATATGGATGTGTGAGCTGGACTATAAAGAAATCTGAGCACAGAAGAATTGATGCTTTTGAACTGTGGTGTTGGAGAAGACTCTTGAGAGTCCCTTGGACTATAAAGGAGATCCAACCAGTCCATCCTAAAGGAGATCAGTCCTGGGTGTTTATTGGAAGGACTGATGCTGAAGCTGAAACTCCAATACTTCGGCCACCTGATGCCAAGAGCTGACTCATTGGAAAAGACCCTGATGCTGGGAAACATTAAGGGCAGGAGGAGAAGGGGATGGCAGAGGATGAGATAGTTGGATGGCATCACCGACCTGGTGGATATGGGTTTGGGTAGATCCGGTAGTTGGTGGTGGACAGGGAGGCCTGGCCTGCTGAGGTTCATGGGTTCACATAGAGTCAGACATGACTGAGTGACTGAACTGAACTGAACTGTTCATGGGGTTCTCAGGGCAAGAATACTGAAGTGGTTTGCCGTTCCCTTATCCAGTGGACCACACTTTGTCAGAATTCTCCACCATGACCCATCCATCATGGGTGGACCTACATGGCATGGCTCATAGT
This sequence comes from Dama dama, assembly GCF_033118175.1. Classification (NCBI taxonomy): domain Eukaryota; kingdom Metazoa; phylum Chordata; class Mammalia; order Artiodactyla; family Cervidae; genus Dama; species Dama dama. Next base: position 95,010,979 of record NC_083714.1, on the reverse strand, counting down.
TTCACAGAGTTAGACAAGGCTGTGGTCCATGTGATTAGATTGGTTAGTTTTCTGTGATTTTGGTTTTCAGTGATCTGCCCTCTCATGGAGAAGGATAAGAGGCTTATGGAAACTTCTTGATGGGAGGGACTGACTGAGGGGGAAACTGGGTCTTGTTCTGATGGGAGGGGCCATGCTCACTAAATCTTTAATTCAATTTTCTGTTGATGGGTGGAGCTGTGTTCCCTCCCTGCTATTTCAGTTCAGTTCAGTAGCTCATTTGTGTCCGACTCTTTGCGACCCCATGAATCGCAGCACACCAGGCCTCCCTGTCCATCACCAACTCCCGGAGTTTACTCAAACTCATGCCCATTGAGTCGGTGATGACATCCAGCCATCTCATCCTCTGTTGTCCACTTCTCCTCCTGCCCCGAATCCCTCCCAGCATCAGGGTCTTTTCCAATGAGTCAACTCTTCGCATGAGGTTGCCAAAGTATTGGAGTTTCAGTTTCAGCATCAGTCCTTCCAGTGAACACCCAGGACTGATCTCCTTTAGGATGGACTGGTTGGATCTCCTTTATAGTCCAAGGGACTCTCAAGAGTCTTCTCCAACACCACAGTTCAAAAGCATCAATTCTTCTGTGCTCAGCTTTCTTTACAGTCCAACTCTCACATCCATACATGACCACTGGAAAAACCATAGCCTTGACCAGACAGACCTTTGTTGGCAATGTAATGCCTCTGCTTTTTAATATGCTATCTAGGTTGGTCATAACTTTGCTTCCAAGGAGTAAGTGTCTTTTAATTTCATGGCTGCACTCACTATCTGCCATGATTTTGGAGCCCCCCAAAAATAAAGTCTGACATGGTTTCCACTGCCTCACCATCTGTTTCCCATGAGGTGATGGGACCAGATGTCATGATCTTTGTTTTCTGAATGTTAAGCTTTAAGGCAACTTTTTCACTCTCTTTCACTTTCAAGAGGCTTTTTAGTTCCTCTCACTTTCTGCCATAAGGGTGGTGTTATCTGCATATCTGAGGTTACTGATACTTCTCCTGGCAATCTTGATTCCAGCTTGTGCTTCATCCAGCCCAGCGTTTCTCATGATGTACTCTGCATGTAAGTTGAATAAGCAGACAATATATAGCTTTGATGTACTCCTTTTCTTATTTGGAACCAGTCTGTTGTTCCATGTCCTGTTCTAACTGTTGATTCCTGACCTGCATACAGGGTTCTCAAGAGGCAGGTTAGGTGGTTTGGTATTCCCATCTCTTACAGAATTTCCCACAGTTTATTGTTATCCACACAGTCGAAGGCTTTGGCGTAGTCAATAAAGCAGAAATAGATGTTCTTCTGGAACTCTCTTGCTTTTTCGATGATCCAGTGGTATTTGCAATTTGATCTCTGGTTCCTCTGCCTTTTCTTTTTTTTTTTTAATATTATAAAATATTTAGTCAATCATGATTGCCTCATGATTTTTTTTCATTTTTTAAAATTTTATTTTATTTTCCATTTATTTTTATTATTTGGAGGCTAATTACTTTACAATATTGTAGTGGTTTTGTCATACATTGACATGAATCCACCACACCATGTACATGTGTTTCCCATCCTGAACCCCCTCCCACCTCGCTCCCCATCCCATTCCTCTGGGTCATCCAAGTGGTTTTTGTTTGTTTTCTGTTTCCTTTTTTTTCTGTCTCCCAGTTGGTTACTTGAACTTTCTGTAGAATCCCATTTTGATTTATCTATAGTGTTTCTGTGTGTATTTCTTCCCATAGATTTTCTGTATGGTTATGGTTTTGTTGTTCTAATTATTATATTATAAAAATTACTTACATCAGTTTACTGATACCAAAATTTTATCAATTAGAGTGAAATGTAGATAACTTCCCTTTATGGTATTGTATAGAGTAAAGGTCCGTTTATGGTCCTTAATCCTACCCCAATTTATAATATAATTTTCCTAAATATTTCCTCTGCATACATTGAGAACTGCATCAGACAGTATGAAAAACTTTGCTTCAACTCTCAAACATAATTTAGACAACTTAAAATGTAAAGAAAAGTCTATTGTATTTACCTGTATTTTTGCACTATATGTTGCTTTTTCTTTTTATCTCATGTTACAAATTTTCTTAAAGACAACTTCCTTTAGTCAGTATTTTAGATCAAGTTTACTGGGGACAAATCCTCTTAGTTTCTCTTCATCTGAGAATATCTTGTTTTCCCTTTCATTTTGAAAGATATTTCAATATTTACAAATTTCTTGGTTGACAGTTTTTTGGGTTTTGTTGTTGTTGTCATTGTTGTTGTTAAAGAAACACTTCTGGCCTCCATGATTTGGGGTGACAAATCCTCTCTCATGTAAATTATTTTACCCCTGAGGTAAGATGTCATTTCTGTCTCAGAACTTTCAAGATTTTTAAAATTTATCTTTAGTCATCAGAATTTTGACAATGATGTGCCTTGTCATGGATTTCTTTGAATTTATCCTGTTTCACTCACCTATAAGAGGTGAGTTTTATCTAATGAGAGTGGAAGTCTACTTGGAAGCTCCAGTACTAGAGAAAGAATAAATGGGTTCCTCATCCTGGTCAGAGTTCAACAATATGTCCCAAATGATTTCAAAATAGGTATTTCTTTCCATCCTATAATTTTACCTTAAGAAATTTATATAAGACTAAGACTTTCCTGGTGGCTCAAATGGTAAAGTGTATGCCTACAATGGGGGAGATGTGGGCTCGATCCCTGGGTTGGGAAGATCCTCTGGAGAAGGAAATGACAACCCACTCGAGTACTCTTGCCTGGAAAATCCCATGGACGGAGGAGCATGGTAGTTTGCAGTGCATGGGTTCGCAAAAATTCAGACACAACTGAGAGACTTCACTTTCTTTTCTCTCACTTTCTATGACAAACGAAAAAAAAAAAAAATGTATATATAGTCATTGTTCCCAGCACGTTTATATACTAAACAGAGTAGGAATAGGACCCCCTTCAACCTGATTAAGAGTATCAAGAAAAACCGACAACTAACATCATAAGCTTATTATCAGGAGAAAGACAAGGATGTTCACTCTATGCCATTTAATTCAACATTATACTGGGGATTCTATAAATTAGGCAAAAGAAAAACTTGACATTAAGATTAGAAAAGAATACACATAATAATCTCTACAGATGACCTAATTTTGTATGTTGAAATTCCTAAAACATCTACACAGAACAAAAAATTAAGAAAATAATTAAATGATTTCAGCATGGTTTCAGGATACAAGATCAATATACAACAATCAGTTGTTTTCCTATTCATAGCAATGAAAAATCTGAAAATAAATTTAAGAAAATATTTTCATTTATAATAATATAAAAATAATAAAATACTCTGTTTCAAACCTCTTGAAGTTTTTCCCAAAAAATAAAATTCCAAGTTTTTTTCTATGTCTTTCTCAACGACTTCTTTGTTTTCCCAAGGAGACTCAAAGTCCTTATGCAAATAAGACTCCTGATGTGTTCTTTTTGACATGCTTGTAAATCACCCTTACTTCATCTTTCACCCTTTTCACCATTTCACAGGCACATACAGGAAGCTTCTATAGACCTGCCTAGGTTTTAATGGCTGAGATATAATTAGCTTATGTGTCTAGGAACAAATGAACCATTTAAAAACACCCATGATTTTGGGTGGCAAATCCTCTCTCATTTAAATTATTTTACCTCTGAGGTAAGATGTCATTTCTCTCTCAGAACTTTCAAGAATTTTAAAATTTATCTTTAGTCATCAGAATTTTGACAATGATGTGCCTTGTCATGGAATTCTTTGAATTTATACTGTTTTACTCACCTATGACTCACTAATAAACAGCTATTTACTCTTGAGATCAAGGTGACCCTGCTTACAAGTGCCCATAAACTACAAAACCCAAAAGACAAGAAGCACTGAGAATGACTTTGGTATGGAATTCAGGAGCTATAGGCTATACTGCAAAATGTCTAAACTAACCTTGATATAATATAAAAGATATTGGACTATAATCAGAAATTTGCTTTGAAGTTCCAGTAATCTCACCCACTTGTATTTCCCTGGGCCTTATTTTCTATAATATAAGAAGTTGAACTCAATCTGTTCTATCTCTGACAGTGCAATTTTATTACCTGGTCTGTTGTGATATTCCCTAGCAGTTATAGCAATAGCCACAGATGGGGCTCAGCAGGGCATTGAGTTGATAACAATGAAGTGACTGAGTAGAGAGATCAATGAATCCATGCAAGATGACCACCTATAGTTTCTATCTTATAAGGAAAATGACATAGATACTGTTACCTCCTCTTTTGATAGAACTCTTCATAACCAGGGATCCATAGATACCTGGTCAGTATTGTATCTAAAATCATAAAGAGTCTAAATACTTGGTGAACCCTGATAACAGGTAGACATGGCTTTAAACCCTGATTCTACCACATTCTGGCTGTGTGACACTTGGAAGCTTATTTTATGTTTTTGAGCCTCATCTGTCAAATCGTGATCAAAATCATCTCTTTCTTATATTCTGGGGGGAAATAATTCAACAAGTTAAAAGTGGTAAATTGCCTCCTATATAGTAGTTAAATAAGGTGCTTATCTTTGTCCCTTTCATGGAGGGTGTTGAGTGACTGATATAGCTTGAAGAACACTGACAGCACCTCAGTTTGTTCCCAGGAGGCCTTTCAACAGCAAAAACCAGGTGATCACAAGAAACAAGCACTGAATTTAGCCTCATCCACACCTCCATCATGCAAAGTAGCAATAAAATCATTATTAAGCACAAGACCACAGTTGCTAATGAGAAAACTCCTAAGATGTTTGATTAAGAGGCTTTCCTAGGTTATCATAAATTGAGATTTCCCTCGTGCCTCATTCCTGAAAGGATCACTGAGCAACAGATTAAATATTCTGACTGCTGGATATGCCTTCTGAAAGATACCCAGGAGAGTTAGTAATTCCTTGAATATCATATTGCTGCCCACACTTCACCTTAGTGTAATGACTCTACACATGGACGTTACCAGATGGTCAATACTGAAATCAGATTGGTTATATTATTTGCAGCCAAAGATGGAGAAGCTCTATACAGTCTACAAAAACAGAACAGGGAGCTGACTGTGGCTCAGATCATGAACTCCTTAATGCAAAATTCAGATTTAAATTGAAGAATGTAGGGAAAACTACTAGGCCATCCAGGTATGACCTAAATCAAATCTCTTACAGTGGAAGTGACAAATAGATTCAAAGGAATAGATCTGATAGACAGAGGGCCTGAAGAACTATGGATGGAGGTCCATAATATTGTATAGGAGGCAGTGATCAAAATCATCCCCAAGAAAAAGAAATGCAAAAAAGTAAAATGGCTGTCTGAGGAGGCCTTTCAAATAGCTGAGAAAAGGGAAGCTAGAGGCAAAGGAGAAAAGGAAAGATATACCCATTTGAATGCAGAGTCCCAAAGAATAGCAAGGAGAAATAAGAAAGCCTTCCTAAGTGAACAATGCAAAGAAATAGAGGAAAACAATAGGATGGGAAAGACTAGAAAGGTGGGAGGGGGTCCAGGATGGGGAACACATGTAAATCCATGGCTGATTCATATCAATGTATGGCAAAAACCACTACAATATTGTAAAGTAATTAGCCTCCAACTAATAAAAATAAATGAAAAAAAAAGAAAGAAAATTGGAGATATCAAGGGAACATTTCATTCAAAGATGGGCACAATAAAGGACACAAACAACATGGACCTAACAGAGGCAGACGACGTTAAGAAGAGGCAGCAAGAATACACAGAAGAACTCTACAAAAAGATTTTAATGATGCAGGTAACCACAGTGGTGTGATCACTCACTTAGAGCCAGACATTTTGGAGTGTGAAGTCACGTCAGCCTTAGGAAGCATCACTATGAACAAAGCTAGTAGTGATGGAAATCCAGCTGAGCTATTCCAAATCCTAAAATATTATGCTGTGAAAGTGCCATACTCAATAGGCCAGCAAATTTGGAAAACTCAGCAGTGGCCACAGGACTGGAAAATGTCAGTTTTCATTCTAGTCTCAAAGAAAGGCAATGCCAAGGAATGTTCAGACTGCCATACAATTGCACTCAAATAATAATGCATACTAGCAAAGTAATACTCAAAATTCTCCAATTTAAGCTTCAACAGTATGGGAACTGAGACATCCCAGATGCTCAAGCTAGATTTAGAAAAGCCAGAGGAACCAGAGATCAAATTGCAAACATCTGTTAGATCATAGAATATGCAAGAAAGTTCCAGAAAAACATCTACTTCTGTTTCACTGACTATGCTGAAGCCTTTGGCTTTGTGTATCACAACAAACTGTGAAAAATTCTTTAAGAGATTGGAATACCAGGCCACCTTACCTGCCTCCTTTAAAACCTGTATGCAGGTCAAGAAGCAATGGTTAGTACCAGCCATGGAATAACAGATGGGTTCAAAATTGGGAGAGGAGTATGCCAAGGCTGTATATTGTCACCCTGCTTATTTAGCTTATATACAGAGTACATCATGCGAAATGTCAGTCTGGATGAAGCACAGGCTGGAATCAAGATTGCCAGAAGAAATATCAATAACTTCAGATATGCAGATTTTTGTATGGACTCCAATATCACCACAGATGGTGACTGTAGCCATGAAATTAAAAGATGTTTGCTCTTGGAAGAAAAGTTATGACAAACCTAGATAGCATATTAGAAAGCAGAGACATTATTTTGCCAACAAAGGTCTGTCTAGTCAAAGCTATGGTTTTTCCAGTAGTCATGTATGGGTGTGAGAGTTGGACCATAAAGACAGCAGCACACCAAAAACTGATGCTTTTGAACTGTGTTGTTGGAAAAGACTCTTAAGAGTCCCTTGGACTGCAAGGAGATCAAACCAGTCAATCCTAAAGGAAATAAATCCTGAATATTCGTTGGAAGGACTGATGCTGAAGCTGAAACTCCAATACCTTGGCTACCTGATGTGAAGAGCTGATTCATTAGTAAAGACCCTGATGCTGGGAAAGATTGAAGGCAGGGGGAGAAGGGGACAACAGAGGACCTGATGGTTGGATGACATCACTGACTCTATGGACATGAGTTCAAGCAAGCTCTGGGAGATGGTGAAGGGCTGGGAAGCCTGTCATGCCATAGTCCACGGGGTTACAAAGAGTTGGACATGACTGAGTGATTGAACGGTGACACCTTAGTGACTAGAAATTTGCTTCCTAATATCTCATGGGGCTTCCCTGGTGGCTCAGATATTAAAGTGTCTGCCCGCAATGTGTGAGACCTGGGTTTGATCCCTGGGTTGGGAAGATCCCCTGGAGAAGGAAATGGCAACCCACTCCAGTACCCTTGCCTGGAAAGTCACAAGGACAGAGGAGCCTGATAGGCTACATTCCATGGGGTCACAAAGAATCAGACACGACTGAACGATTTCATTTTCCAATATCCCAGAGATGGATTACCAGAAGGAATACGGAAACCACCATTGGCTGAAGCTTGTTATATTTCTGGGCAAGAACTTTGAGTGTTGAGTAGGAGACCTTTAGCATCTAGGAAATAAACAAATATTCCAGCAAGGGTATGTTTCAAAAGCCAGAAATATAGGATCATGAAAGTACAAGTCGAGTAATCTGTAACTCCCAAGAGACTCCTGGGAACTACATGAAAGCTCGGCTAGGCCACTGAGTCATCAGGTCCCACATTGGCAGCACCATCAGATCTAAAATGTAATGGCGCCAAATAGCTCTATTTAATTTTTACCACTCATCCTAGGTTGAGCCAATATGGAATGAGAAGAACATTAAACAGGGATTAAATAGTAGCCAACCTATTCATTCTTTCATCAAACATAGTGATTCAAACAATCACTAAGCTAGGAGTCCCTTGAATGCTAGGGTCACATTTCACTTTATTTAAAATTGCCACCCCATCCCCCACTCTGGATCCCCTTCACTATTTTCTTTATAATACTTTCTATCATTATATGTATTATATATATATTTGTTTATTTAATTTTTTTTTTGCCTATCTCCCTGCCATTGGCTTCCCCAAGCTCTCCAACTTACTACCCATGACCAAACCACACCAACCAGCAGACTAGCACCAGCAACAGGACCTTCAAGGTTGCATACTAACTGCGCTAGGACACAGCCATGCCACCAATGGGACAGCATCAACACCTGGTCACATAGGCTGTGTAGACAGCCTCCCTGGGACTTAGTCTTACATACCAGAGGACTACTACAACAGTCCTTGAGATTGCCCCAGACCCCAATGCAAACTAACCCAAGCACCAGCCCGATTCACCAGCAAGCCAGCAGCCACTGCATGAGATAAGGCCTAGCAGTCAAATGAAAAAGAGACCAACCTCACCTACCAATGCACCCAATCTTGCCACAAGAGAATTGTCCGTGCAGTCCACAAAGGGCTCACTCCTAGAGCATATATTTCTGGTGACCATAGAAAAGTGTGATGCTGAGACCTATAGGAATTTCCCTACATAATGTCACTTCTCAAAAATTTGGAAATAAAGCCAAACTATCTAATACATAGAAATGAAAACAGAGAATTAGACAAAATGAGGCAATACAATAATACATTCCAAATGAAGGAACAAGACGAAATCCCCTAAAAGAACTAAGGAAAGTGTAGATAAGCAATCTATCTGATAAAGAGTTCAAGATAATGATTACAAAGTTATTCAATGTACACAGGAGAAGAATAAATGTACATAGTAAGAAGTTTAACAATAAGCTAGAAAACACATTTAAAAAACAGAGCTGACCATGACTGATTCATGTCAATGTATGACAAAAACCACTACAATATTGTAAAGTAATTAGCCTCCAACTAATAAAAATAAATGGGGGAAAATAACAGAGCTGAGTAATGCAATCATTGAAATAAAAATATATACTAGAAGGAAATATCAGTAGATTAGACACCACAAAGAAGAAAATCAGAAAACTGGGAGAGTAGTGGAAATCACCCAAGATAAACCAAAAAAAAAAAAAAAATTCAAGAAAATGTGGAGAACATGAGACTTCTTAGATGATATCAAACATAGTAATATTTGTATTATAGATGGCCCAGGAGAAGAGAGAGAGAAAGGGGAGAAATCTTATTTGAAGAAACAATAGCTGTAAACTTCTTTAACTTGGAAAAAACAGACATTATGTTCAAGAAGTATAGAGAAACTCAAAGAAGATCAACCCAAAGAAGTATATACCAAGACACATTGCAATTAAAATGGCAAAAAATAAAGATAAAAAAATATTAAAAGCATCAAAGAAAAAGCAAGTAGTTATGTACAAGGGACTTCCCATAAAACCATCAGGTGACTTTCAACAGAAACTTTTTCATGTCAGAGGGAGTGGTATAGTATTTTTCAAACAATTAGAGGGGGGAAAAAATTACAACTAAGAATACTCTGCCCAGTAAGGGTATCATTCAGATTTGAAGGAGACATAAATAATTCTGCAGAGAAGCAAAAGCTGAAAGTGTTCAGAGCCCCAAAATCAGCTTTATAATAAATGATAAAGGTGCTTCTTTAAGTAGAAAACACCACATGTAAAAATATAAAACTTAGGAAAGAAACAGTCTGATATGTAAAGAATAATATACAGTAAAGATAGTAGATCAACCCTTTGTAAAACGATTAGAAAGGTTAAAAGACAAAAGTAGTAAAATCATCTATATCCACAATAAATAGCTAAGGAATGCACAAAATTAAAAGATGCAAAAATATGACATGAGAAACATAAAATGTGTATAGTAAGTAAAAATTTAGGGTTCAGAAAATGAGACTGAATTTGAGAGATCACCAGCCTAGCCACCTATAAGTATTTGTTGTTATATATTAACCCCAGTGGAAACAACACACAATAACCTAAAATGGAATAACATGAAAAAAAAAATTCAAACATAACACTAATATAGTCATGAAATTACAAGGGAAGGAGGCAAAGAAAGGAGAAAAAAGATAGCTACAAAAATCAGGGGAAAATGAAAATAAGTATATAACTAACAGTAATTACTTTAAATGGAAATGGACTGAATGCCCCAGTCAAAATGCATAGAGTGGCTCAATGGATTTTAAAATGAGTCATATATTTATTACCTACAAGATAATCACTTTAGATATGAAGATCTCACAGACTGAAAGTGAGGAGATGGAAAAGGGTATTCTGAGCAAAATGGAAGTAAAATGAAAGCTGAAGTAGCAATACTTATATGAGACAGAATAGTCTTTGAAACAAGTACTATAAAGACGTACATTACATAATAATCAAGGGGATGATCTGACAAGAAAATATAACAATTGTAAGTGCATATGGAGTCAACAGAGTAACAAATGGGCATAAAGTAAATATTAAAAAACAAAAAGAGAGAAATTGATACTAAGACAGAGTAGTAGAAGATTTCAACACCTCACTTACATCAAGGTCATTCAGACAGAAAATCAATAAGGAAACACTGGCTTTAAATGATGCATTAGATCAGATGGAATATATACATATAATATATACATGTATATAATGTTGTGTGTGTGTGTCTAACACACACAGCATTTCATCCAGAAACAATAAAATACACATTCTTTTCAAGGGCACCTGGAGCATTCTCCAGAGCAAATCACATGTTTGACCACTAAACAAATCTCAGTAATCTAAGGGGATTGAACTCCTCAAGCACCTTTTCCAGCCACAATGCAATGAAACTAGAAATCAACCACAAGAAAGAAAAAAAAACTTTAATAAACAAACACATAGAGGTTAAACAATATGCTATTAAATAGCTAATGAGTCACTGAAGAAATCAAAGAGGAAATCAATAAATACGCAAAGACAAATGAAATGGAAATACAGTGACCCCAAATTTTTAAGGCAGAGCAAAAGCCATTCAAAGAGGGAAGTTTATAGCAATGTAAATCCACCCCAGGAAATAAAAGAAATACCAGTTAAACAGCCTAAGTTTATACCTAAAAGAGCCAGAAAATAATGAACAAAGCCAAAAGGTAGTAGAGAGAAATAACTAATAAAGATCAAAGCAAAAATAAAGGAAATAGAAACAAAAAATAATTTAAAAGATCAAAGAAACAAACTATGAACAAGTTCTTTGAAAATATTGACAGAAATGCTAAACCTCTATCTAGACTCAAAATCAAGATAAAAATCCTCAAATCAGTAAAATCAAAGAGAAGATATAACCAACACCACAGAATTCAAAGGATCATAAGAGAATACAATGAAAAATTATAAACCAACAAAATGGACACCCCAGAAGAATTGCATAAATACCTAGAAATGTAAAATTTCCCCACTGAATGAGAAAGAAATTCAAAATATGGAAAGACTCATTTGCAGTACTGAAATGGAATCCATAAGAGAAACTCTCCCAACAAAAATCCAGGACATGAAGGACTGACAGATAAATTCTAAACAATTAAAGAGGAGTTAATAGCTATCCTTTCCAAACTATTTCCCCAAAATGCAAAGGAACACCTTTGAAGCCATTCTATTAAAGCAGTATCACCTGATGGCAAAATCAGACAAACTACGACAAAATATGAAAACACATGCCAATATCACATGCCAAGAAAATAGATGCAACAATCTTCAACAAAATATTAGCAAACTGAATCGAACAATACATTAAAAGGATCATACTCCATAGTCAAGTGAATTGTATCTAAGAGATGCAAAGAAGGTTAAGTATTTGTGAATCAATTAATGTGATATACCACATTAATGAACTGAAGAATAAAAATCATATACAAATAACTTCAATATACGAAAAAAGTTGTTTTAAGAAGTACAACATCCATTTATTTTTTAAATTAATTTATTTATTTTAATTGGAGAATAATTGTTTTGCAATACTGTGATGGTTTTTGCTGTACATCAACATGAACCTGCCAAAGGTATACATATGTCCCCCCCATTTTGAAACCAACCCCCTCCCCCACTCCCCATCTTATCCCTCCAGATTGTCCTAGAGCACAGGCTTTACAATCAAAATTCTCAAAAGAATTGGTATAGAGAAAAATTCTTCAAAATAAGCAACCTAGATGCCCATCAGCAGACAAATGGATAAGGAAGCTGTGGTACATATACACTATGGAATATTACTTAGCCATTAAAAAGAATTCATTTGAATCAGTTCTAATGAGATGGATGAAACTGGAGCCCATAATACAGAGTGAAGTAAGCCAGAAAGATAAAGACCAATACAGTATACTAACACATATATATGGAATTTAGAAAGATGGTAACAATAACCCTATATGCAAAATAGAAAAAGAGACACAGATGTACAGAACAGAATTTTGGACTCTGTGGGAGAAGGCGAGGGTGGGATGTTTAGAGAGAACAGCATCGAAACCAGTATATTATCTAGGGTGAAACAGATCAGCAGCCCAGGCTGGATGCATGAGACAAGTGCTCGGGCCTGGTGCACTAGGAAGACCCAGAGGGATTGGGTGGAGAGGGAGGGGGATGGGGGGATCGGGACAGGGAATACATGTAAATCCATGGCTGATTCATGTCAATGTATGACAAAAACCACTACAATATTGTAAAGCAATTAGCCTCCAACTAATAAAATTAAATGAAAAAAAAAAATAAAAAGCAGATTCAATAATAATAATAATAATAATATTAATAAAGGTCAAATAAAATAAGCCCATAGCTAACATCATTCTCATCAGTGAAAAGCTGAATGAATTTCCTCTAAGTTCAGGAACAAGACAAGGATGCCTATTTAACATAATGTATAGTAAAAACCACTACAATATTGTGAAGCAATTAGCCTCCAATTAAAATAAATAAATTAAAAAAAAAAAAGCATAACAATGGAAACCTAGCCACAGCAACCAGAGAAGAAAAGATATAAAGCTAATCAATTTTGAGTTTACTTTTGTGTGTGGTGTTAGAAAGTGTTCTAGTTTCATTCTTTTACAAATGGTTGACCAGTTTTCCCAGCACCACTTGTTAAAGAGGTTATCTTTATTCCATTGTATATTCTTGCCTCCTTTGTCAAAGATAATGTGTCTGTAGGTAGGTGGATTTATCTCTGGGCTTTCTATTCTGTTCCATTGATCTATATTTCTGTCTTTGTGCCAGTACCATACTCTCTTAATGACTGTGGCTTTGTAGTAGAGCCTGAAGTCAGGCAGGTTGATTCCTCCAGTTCCATTCTTCTTTCTCAAGATTGCTTTGGCTATTCGAGGTTTTATGTATTTCCATACAAATTGAGAAATCATTTGTTCTAGTTTTGTGAAGAATACTGTTGGTAGCTTGATAGGGAGTGCATTGAATCTATAGATTGCTTTGGGTAGTATAGTCATTTTCACTATATTGATTCCTCCAATCCATGAACACGGTATATTTCTCCATCTATTTGTGTCCTCTTTGATTTCTTTCATCAGTGTTTTATAGTTTTTTTATGTATAGGTCTTTTCTTTCTTTAAATAGATATACTCCTAAGTATTTTATTCTTTTTGTTGCAATGGTGAATGTTATTGTATCCTTAATTTCTTTTTCTGTTTTCTCATTGTTAGTGTATAGGAATGCAAGGGATTTCTGTGTGTTAACTTTATATCCTGCAACTTTACTATATTCATTGATTAGCTCTAGTATAATTTTCTGGTAGAGTCTTTAGGGTTTTCCATGTAGAGGATCATGTCATCTGCAAACAGTGAGAGCTTCACTTCTTCTTTTCCTATCTGGATTCCTTTTATATCTTTTTCTGCTCTGATTGCTGTGGCCAAAACTTCCAAAACTATGTTGAATAGTAGTGGTGAGAGTGGGCACCCTTGTCTTGTTCATGATTTTAGGGGAAATGCTTCTAATTTTTCACCATTGAAGATAATGTTTGCTGTGGGTTTGTCATATATAGCTTTTACTATCTTGAGGTATGCTCCTTCTATTCCTGCTTCCTGGAGAGTTTTTTTTATCATAAATGGATCTTGAATTTTGTCAAAGACCTTTTCTGCATCTATTGAGTTAATCATATGGTTTTTATCTTTCAATTTGTTAATGTGGTGTATTACATTAACTGATTTCCAGATATTAAAGAATCCTTGCTTCCTGGGATAAAGCCCACTTGGACATGGTGTATGATCTTTTGGATTAAGGATCTAAATATAAGACCAGAAACTATAAAACTCCTAGAGGAGAACATAGGCAAAACACTCTCCGACATAAATCACAGCAAGATCCTTTATGATCCACCTCCCAGAATATTGGAAATAAAAGCAAAAATTAATAAATGGGACCTAATGAAACTTAAAAGCTTTTGCACAACAAAGGAAACTGTAAGCAAGGTGAAAAGACAGCTTTCAGAATGGGAAAAAATAATTGCAAATGAAGAAGCAGACAAAGGATTAATCTCAAAAATATACAAGCAAGTCCTGCAGCTCAATTCCAGAAAAATTAATGACCCAATCAAAAAATGGGCCAAAGAATGAAACAGACATTTCTCCAAAGAAGACATACAGATGGCTAACAAAAACATGAAAAGATGCTCAACATCACTCATTATTAGAGAAATGCAAATCAAAAGCTCAATGAGGTACCACTACACACCAGTCAGAATGGCTGCTTTACAAAAAGTCTACAAGCAATAAGTGCTGGAGAGGGTGTGGAGAAAAGGGAACCCTCTTACACTGTTGGTGGGAATGCAAACTAATACAGCCGCTATGCAGAACAGTGTGGAGATTTCTTAAAAAAAAAACTGGAAATAGAACTGCCATATGACCCAGAAATCCCACTCCTGGGCATACACACCGAGGAAACCAGATCTGAAAGAGACATGTGTACCCCAATGTTCATCACAGCACGGTTTATAATTGCCAGAACATGGAAGCAACCTAAATGCCCATCAGCAGATGAATGAATAAGGAAGCTGTGGTACGTATACACTATGGAATATTACTCAGCCATTAAAAAATTCATTTGAATCAGTTCTAATGAGATGGATGAAACTGGAGCCCATTATACAGAGTGAAGTAAGCCAGAAAGATATAGACCAATACAGTATACTAACGCATTTATATGGAATGTTAAAAGATGGTAACTATAACCCTATATGCAAAACAGAAAAAGAGACACAGATGTACAGAACAGACTTTTAGACTCTGTGGGAGAAGGCAAGGGTGGGATGTTCAGAGAGAACAGCATTGAAACAAGTATACTATCAAGAGTGAAACAGATCACCAGCCCAGGTTGGATGCATGAGACAAGTGCTCAGGGCTGGTGCACTGGGAAGACCCAGAGGGATGGGATGGAAAGGGAGGCAGCAGGGGGGATCAGGATGGGGAACACATGGCTGATTCATGTCAATGTATGGCAAAACCCACTACAATATTGTAAAGTAATTAGCCTCCAACTAATAAAAGTAAATGGGAAAAAATAAATAAACAAATAAATCCAATCCAAATTGGAAAGTAAGAATTAAAGTTGTCAGTATTTACTGATGATACTATGTAGAAAATTTTGTAGATGCCCAAAAAACTATATAAATTAAAACTAATTAATGAATTCAGTAGAATTGTAGGACACAAAATTAATACACAGAAATATGTTGCACTTCTTGTTAAGTGTTAATTGTTCAGTCATGTCTGACTCTTTGTGACCCCATGGACAGGAGCCCACAAGGCAAGAACGCTGGGGTGGGTAGCCATTCCCTTCTCCAGGGGATCCTCCCGACCTAGGGATTAAACCTGGGTCTCCTGCACTACAGGCACATTCTTTACCAACTGAGCCACTAGGGAAGTACTGCACTTCTATAGACTAGCAATAAACTATCAGAAGAAGAAATTAAGAAAACAATTCCATTTACAATTAAATTGAAAATAAATGCTTAAGAATAAATCTAACCAAGGAGATTAAAAAATCTGTACTTGGAAAACTAAGGCATTGATGAAATAAATTGTAGATGACATGAATGAATGGAAAGATATACCATGCTCAAAGATTGGGGGAATTAGTATTGCTAAAATGACCATACTACCAAAGGCAATATAAAATTTCAGTGCTATTCTTGTCAAAATACAAATGGAAATTTTCACTAAATGTGAATAACTAATTCTGAAATTTGTATGGAAACACAACAACCCTACATACCCAAAACAATATTGAGAAAAAGAAGAAAGCTGAAGGCTGCTCCCTGATTACAACCTATACTACAAATCTTCAACAATCAAAGCTGTATAGTACTAGCATGGAGACTGACACGTGGATCAAGGGAACATAATTTTAAGCCCTGAAATAAATCCACACTTCTATGGTGAGTGAATCTTGTGCAAATGAAGCAAGAATATACAATGGAGAAGACAGTCTCTTCAACAAGTGGTGCTTTAATTTTGAAATGAAATTACAAATTCCTTAACACCAGATACAAAAATAAACTCAAAATGGATTAAAGACTTAAATGTAAGACATTAAAACCATAAAACTCCTTAGAATAAATCATAAGCAGTACACTCCTTGACATTAGTCTCAATAATATATGTTTTAGGATATATATCTTCAGGAAAGGGAAACAAAAGCATAAATAAATGAGACAAAGCAGAATTCAAAGCTTTTGCACAGTGAAGGAAGCTACAAACCAAATAAAAAGGCTGCCGTCTGAATTCAAATGGGTATATCTTTCCTTTCCTTTTTTATTTTTTGCTTCTCTTTTTTTTCACAGCTGTTTGTAAGGCCTCCTCAGACAGCCATTTTGCTTTTCTGCATTTCTTTTTCTTGGGGATGATATTGATCACTTCCTCCTGTACAATGTCACGAACCTCCACCCATAGTTCATCAGACACTCTGTCTATCAGTTCTAATCCCTTGAATCTATTTTTCACTTCCACTGTATAATCATAAGGGACTTGATTTGGGTCATACCTGAATGGTCCAGTGGTTTTCCCTACTTTCATAAATTTAAGTCTGAATTTGGCAATAAGAAGTTCATGATCTGAGCCACAGTCAGCTCCCAGTCTTGTTTTTGCTGACCCTATAGAGCTTCTCCATCTTTGGCTGCAAAGAATATAGTCAAGCAGATTTTGGTATTCCCCAACTGGTGTTGTCTGTATGTAGGATATTCGCTTGTGTTGTTGGAAGAGGGTGATTTCTATGACTGATGCGTTCACTTGGCAAAACTCTATTAGCCTTTGCCCTGTTTCATTCCGTAGTCCAAGGCCAAATTTGCCTGTTACTCCAGGTGTTTCTTGACTTCCTACTTTTGCATTGCAGTCCCCTATAATGGAAAGGACATCTTTTCAAAGAAACTGAGGAAAACAATAGAATGAGAAAGACTAGAGATCTCTTCAAGAGAATTAGAGATACAAAGAGAACATTTCATGCAAAGATGGGCTCAATAAAGGACAGAAATGGTGTGGATCTACAGAAGCAGAAGATACTAAGAAAAAGTGGTAAGAATACACAGAAGAACTAGGTAAAAAAGATCTTCACAACCCAGATAACCACGATAATGTGATCACTCACCTAGAACCAGACATCCTGGAATGTGCAGTCAAGTGGGCCTTAGAAAGCATCATTATGAACAAAGCTAGTGGAGGTGATAGAATTCCAGTTGAGCTAATTCAAGTCCAAAATGATGATGCTGTGGAAGTGCTGCACTCAATATGCCAGCAAATTTGGAAAACTCAGCAGCGGCCATAGGACTGGAAAAGGACAGTTTTCATTCAAATCCCAAAGAAAGGCAATGCCAAAGAGTGCTCAAACTACCACACAAGTGCACTCATCTCACATGCGAGCAAAGAAGTGCTCAAAATTCTCCAAGCCAGACTTCAACAGTAAGTGAACCGTGAACTTCTAGATGTTCAAGCTGGTTTTAGAAGAGGCAGAGGAACCAGAGATCAAATTGCCAACATCTGCTGGATCATTGAAAAAGGAAGAGAGTTCCAGAAAAACACCAATTTCTGCTTTATTGACGATGCCAAAGTCTTTGACTGTGTGGATCACCACAAACTGTAGGAAATTCTGAAAGAGATGGGAATACCAGACCACCTGACCTGCCTCTTGAGAAACCTGCATGCTGGTCAGGAAGCAACTGTTAGAACTGGACATGGAACAAAAAATTGCTTCCAAATAGGGAAAGGAGTACATCAAGGCTGTATATTGTCACCCTGCTTATTTAATTTATATGCAGGGTACATCATGAGAAATGCTGGAATGGAAGAAGCACAAGCTGTAATCAAGATTGCTGGGAGAAATATCAATAACCTCAGATAAGCAGATGATGCCACTCTTATGACACAAAGTGAAGAAGAACTAAAAAGCCTCTTGATGAAAATGAATGAGGAGAATGAAAAAGTTGGCTTAAAGTTCAACATTCCAAAAACTAAAATCATGGCATCTGGCACCATCACTTCATGGCAAATAGATGGGGAAATAGTGGAAACAGTGGCTCACTTTATTTTCTTGGGCTCCAAAATCACTGCAGATGGTAACTGCAGCCATGAAATTAAAATACAGTTACTCCTTGGATTAATCTCAAAAATATAGAAGCAAGTCCTGCAGCTCAATTCCAGAAAAATTAATGACCCAATCAAAAAATGGGCCAAAGAATGAAACAGACATTTCTCCAAAGAAGACATACAGATGGCTAACAAACACATGAAAAGATGCTCAACATCACTCATTATCAGAAAAATGCAAATCAAAACCACAATGAGGTACCATTACACGCCAGTCAGGATGGCTGCTATCCAAAAGTCTACAAGCAATAAATGCTGGAGAGGGTGTGGAGAAAAGGGAACCCTCTTACACTGTTGGTGGGAATGCAAACTAGTACATCTGCTATAGAGAACAGTGTGGAGATTCCTTAAAAAACTGGAAATAGAACTGCCATATGACCCCGCAATTCCACTTCTGGGCATACACACTGAGGAAACCAGATCTGAAAGAGACACATGCACCCCAATGTTCGTCACAGCACTGTTTATAATAGCCAGGACATGGAAGCAACCTAGATGCCCATCAGCAGACAAATGGATAAGGAAGCTGTGGTACATATACACCATGGAATATTACTCAGCCATTAAAATGAATTCATTTGAATCAGTTCTAATGAGATGGGTGAAACTGGAGCCCATTATACAGAGTGAAGTAAGCCAGAAAGATAAAGACCAATACAGTATACTAACACATATACATGGAATTTAGAAAGATGGTAACGATAACCCTATATGCAAAACAGAAAAAGAGACACAGATGTACACAACAGACTTTTGGACTCTGTGGGAGAAGGCGAGGGTGGGATGTTTAGAGAGAACAGCATCGAAACATGTATATTATCAAGGGTGAAACAGATCACCAGTGCAGGTTGGATGCATGAGACAAGTGCTCGGGGCTGGTGCACTGGGAAGACCCAGAGGAATCGGGTGGAGAGGTAGGTGGGAGGGGGGATCGGGATGGGGAATACATGTAAATCCATGGCTTATTCATGTCAATATATGGCAAAAACCACTACAATATCGTAAAGCAATTAGCCTCCAACTAATAAAAATAAATTGAAAAAAAATTTTTTTTAATAAAATAAAATACAGTTACTCCTTGGAAGAAAAGTTATGACCAACCTAGACAGCATATTGAAATGCAGAGACATTACTTTGCTCACAAAGTCCATCTAGTCAAGGCTATGGTTTTTCCAGTAGCATTATATGGATGTGAGAGCTGGACTATAAAGTAAACTGAGTGCAGAAGAATTGATGTTTTGAACTGTGGTGTTGGAGAAGACTCTTGCGAATCCCTTGGACTGCAAGATCCAACCAGTCCATCCTAAAGGAAATCAGTCCTGTATATTCATTGGAAGGAGTGATGCTGAAGCTGCAGTTCCAGTACTTTGGCCACCTGATGGGAAGAGCTGACCCATTTGAAAAGACCCTGATATTGGGAAAGATTGAAGGTGGGAGGAGAAGGGGATGACAGAGAATGAGATGGTTGGATGGCATCACCGACTCAATGGACATGAGTTTATGTAAATTCTGGGAGTTGTTGATGGACAGGTACACCTGCTGTGCTGCAGTCCATGGAGTCACAAAGAGTCGTACATGACTGAGTGACTGAACTAAACTGAACTGCCTTTTGAATGGGAAAAGGTATATGCAAATGATATATCTGATAATAATATTAAAATATACAAGAACTGATACAACTGAAATTTAAAAAGCAAACTTTTTAGCAAATTGGCAGAGGACCTGAGTAGACATTTATCTGAAGAAGTTACACAGATGACCAACAGGCACATGAAAAAGATGCTGTGCATTACAAATCATCAGGGAAATGCAGATCAAGACCACAGTGAGACATCAGCTCACACCAATGTTCTTTGCCGCACTGTTTACAATAGCCAGGGCATGGAAGTACCCTAGTCGTCCACCCATAGATGAATGAAGAAAGAAGTTGTGGTACATATATGCAGTTGAATATTACCCAGCCATAAAAAGGAATGAACTTGAATCAGTTGTAGTGAGTTGGGTTAAACTAGAGCCTGTTATACAGAGTGAAGTAAGTCAAGAAGCAAAAAATACATATTGTATATTAACACATATGCATGAAGTCTAACAAAGTAATACTGATGAACCTATCTGCAGGGCAGCAATAGAGACTCAGACATAGAGAACAGACTTGTAGATACAGCAGGAGAAACAGGGTAGGATGAATTGAGAGAGCAGCATTGAAACATATATATTACCATATGTAAAATAGATAGCTACTGGGAAGTTGCTGTATAACACAGGTAGCTCAACTCAGTGCTCTGTGACAACCTAGAGGGCTGGGATGGGGGATGGTGTGAGGGAGGTTCAAGAGGGAGGAGATATATATATACTTGTGACTGATTCATATAGCTGTATGGAAGAAACCAACATAACATTGTAAAGAAAGTATCCTCCAATTAAAAATAAATAAATAAATTTTAAAGAATAAAATAATAAGATAGGAGACATTTAAACATTTAGTTTAAATGTTTTTAAACTAAACATTTAAAAATAAATATTATACTTCAAAAGTAGGAGACAAAGAGGCAAAAATAAGTGAGAGTGGCTCTTTGGTTGGAGATGAGATCCAACATGTCTTTGTAACTGTTCAAAGATGCTGAGGCCATTTCCAAAGTGCTGAAATATGCATCCTCTGCAGTGATGTTAGAAGGCAGTGGTTCATGGGAAACCTAATTCTTCACATAAAAGTACACAAAAAATAAAAAAATAAGTTTCAGAGCAAATCATTTAAAAGCACTTGTTGGCCAGAAATGCAAATGGACTTCCTTGTGAAAACATACTTCCCTCTGTGACCCACAGATGGGCATCCTAGTTCATGCACTTTCTAGAGCAGTGCTTCTCAATACACATTATACTAAGGGCATACATCAGGTTCTGAGATGGAGGGAGTTGTCAATGAAAACCATCAATAATAATATAATTTTAAAAAGTAGAAATAGCAAGTGTAGATGAGGGTATGGAGAAAAGGGAAACCTGTACACTGTTGGTAGGAAAGTAAATTGGTTCAGCCACTATGGAAAACAGTATGGAGTTTCCTCAAAAAATTTAAGAAAGAGCTACCATACAATCCAGCAGTTCTGTTTCTGGGTATTTTTCTGAAGAATCAAAAAAGACTAATGAAAAATATATGCTCTCCCTATGTTCATTGCAGTGTTATTTACAATAGCCAAGATATGGAAGTAGTCAACATATTGATTAATAGATAAATGGATTAAAATGTGAAGAAGATAATGGAATACTACTCAACTATAAAAATAAGGACATCTTGCCATTTGAAATAACTGGATGGGTAATATTTTAAGTGAAGTTTGCAACATAGAAAGTTTGTGTGTGTTAGTTGCTCAGTCGTGTCCAACTCCTTGTGACTCCATGGACTGTAGCACACCAGCTCCTCTGTGCATGGAATCCTGCAGGCAAGAATACTGTAGTGGGTTGCCAATCCCTTCTCCAGGGGATCTTTCTGACCCAGGGATCAAAACCAGGTCTCCTGTATTGCAGGCAGATTCTCTACCATCTGAGTTACAGGGCAGCCCACTAGAAAGTTTGAAAGTTTGATACCATACAGTTTCACTTACATGTGGAATCCTGGGAAAAAATGAAACAAAGGAACAAATATAAAAAACAGACTCATAAACACAGAGAACAAATAGATAAATGACAGAAGTTAGGGGATTGGGGTTGAAGGAGAATGAAATAGGTGAGGAGGATTAAGAGATATACACAAAATAAATGAATCACTGTGATGAAATGTAAAACACAGGGAATATAGTAGTAACATTTTATGGTGACAGATGGTAACCAGACCTCATGGTGATCACTATAACGTGTAGAAATATAAAATCACTATATTTTTAAAGTTTTGAGGAAACTCCATACATGCAAGAAGAGAGTAGAATGCAATATTTGAAGTTTGAAAGACAAAACTACAAACCTCTAGAATTTTGTATCCAATGCAATTATCCTTCAAAAGTAAAGGAGAAATAGACTTTCTAAGAGAAAATAAAGAAGGAATTTGTTGCTAGTAGACCTGACTTGCTAGAAATATTAAAAGAAATTCTTGAGCAAAAAGAAAAATGATGTAGGTCAGAAACTCAAATATACATATGAAAAGGAAAATCATTTGAGGGGAATAAACAAAGATAAAATATTTTATATTTCCATTATATATATTATTTTATATTTCTAACAGATAACAGCTTTTCCAAAATAATAATGGCATTAATGTATTCAGTAACTATAGCTTATGAATGAGTTAAATGAATGACAACAGTGTTATAAGGGGCATGAAAGAAGAATTGGAAATATTTTCCTATAAGCTACCTTCAGTATCCATGAAGCAGTATGTTGTTATTTGAAATCAGACTTGATTAGTTGTAAATGTAAAGTGTAAACTCTAGGGCATCCACTAAATTTTTTTTTAATGTACATTTGATACAATAAGAGAGAAAACGGAATCATATAAAATGCTTAATCAAAATCAGAGAAGGCACAAAAAGAGTGGAACACACACACACACACACAAATAAATAACTAGGGAAATGAATAGAAAAATATCAACAAAGATGGTAAATATTAATCCAGAGACATCAATAATTACTTTAAATGTCAATAGTCAGGCAATCCTAAGATGGTGGAGGAATAGGATGGGGGGACCACTTTCTCCCCAACAAATTCATCGAAAGATAATTTGAACGCTGAGCAAATACCACAAAACAACTTCTGAATGCTGACAGAGGACACCAGGCACCCAGAAAACTAGTCCATTGTCTTTGGAAGGTGGTAGGACAAAAAATAAAAAGAGAGATAAAAGAGTTAGGGACAGAGACCCGTCCCAGGGAGGAAGTCATAAAAGAGAAGTTCCCAAACACCAAGAAACCCTCTCACCAGTGGGCCTGTGGGGAGTTTTGGAATCTCAGAGAGAAACACAACCTGGAGGAAAAAAAAATAAATAAAGCCCACAGATTACACACCTAACTGCAGCTCCCAACAGAGAAGTAGCCCAGAAGCTCGTGTCCGCCACCAGCAAGAGGGGGCTGAACAGGGAGACGTGGGCTGCATTGCTTAGAGTAAGGACGGAACCTGAATGCCCTGAGGGCAATCTGAGGGAGCTAAAGTGAGATAGAAACCCAAACCCTGGGATAGGCAGAGAGAGAAAAATAACAAAAGAGGAAAGAGGGAACTTTCCCATGAAAAGTTCTAACCTAAGGCACTGCCAGGCCCACTCACAGAACAAAGGACTGAGCAAATACCATAGGAGAGCTAGCCAGGAATGGACCGGCCCATCACCCGCCAGAGGCAGGGAGGCAGGCAGGCGACAGCCAGAGCCAGAAGGCAAAGAGTAAACTTGTCCCCAGAGACGGCATCCTCTACCAAACTGCGAGCAGGCTTCCAGTTGCTAACCAAGTCTTCCTGGTATCCTGGACAGTTGACATCCACCAGGAGGGTCAGAGCCAGAGATCAGCTCCCCAGAGGAGACACAAGGCACACCTGAGATGGCACTCCCACTGCGCACCCAGGAAACCAAGCAGCTGGGACAGGGGAGGTGATAAGATGCACCACCCCACCTGGGGAGTGCGCTCACAAAGCACCTGGTCGCCTGAGCTGCTCAGACCTGGTAAGGGTACAAAACGCAGGCCCAACCAAGTCTGTGCCTTTGTGGAGTACCAGAGAATGTGAACCTGAGTGGCTTAGACCTGGGAAGTGCACACAACCCAGGCCCACCTTAGACAGTTCCCCTGCAGAGCAATCTGGAGCCTTAGCAGTGTAGACCGGGAGAGCACACATGCCGTGAGCTGAGGCAAACCTGGTGTGGCCCAGACACTGCGAGCATTCCCCACACATGCCAGTGATATGTGTTTGCAGTGTTCCTCCCTCCCCACAGCACAACTGAACAAGTGAGATTAAATAAATGACCACCTTTACCCTCTTGTGTCAGGGTGGAAGTTAGATACCGAAGAGACTTGCAAACAGTGGAAGCCAAAATAAACAAAGAAGAGGGAACCGCTTTGGAAGTGACAGGTGCAACATATTAAAACCCTGTAGTTAGCATTGGCTACATTGGAAGACACCTATAGACCTTGAGAAGAAGTGTAAGCTGGAACAAGGAACTGTCTGAAACTGAACTGACCCCACACTGCCCTCAACAGTTCCAGAGAAATTCCCAGATATATATTACTATTATCATTTTTTAATTTCTTTTTCTTTATTTTTAAGTTTTTTATTACTCCTTTAATTTTCATTTTTAAAACCTACTACTACCTTGCCAAAAAAAAGACCCTATTTTTAAAGTAAATTTTAAACATATTTTTAATAACTTTTATAATTTTTTTTGTTTTTTTAATATTGTATTTTTGAGAGCCCAACCTTTATTGTAGATTTTTAATCTTTGCTTTTTGGTATTTGTTATCAATTCTGTACCTTTAGGAATCCAATCTTCAGTACCCATTTTTACTTATGAGTGTGATTACTGGCTTGATTGCTCTCTCATCTTTTGACTCTGCTTTTTCTCCCCCAGGTCACCTCTATCTCCTCCCTCCCCCTTCTCTTCTTTACTTAACTCTGTGAATCTCTTCGGCTCTTCCAAGCTGTGGAGAACACAGGGAACTGATCTCAAGCTAGACTGGTCTCTCTCCTTTTTACACCCCCTCCTCTCATCCTGATCACCTCTATCTCCTTCCTCTCCCTTTTCTTCTCTATGGAACTCCGTGAACCTCTCTGAGTGTTCCAGACTGTGGAGAGCAAATAGGGAATTGATTACTGGTTAGACTGCTCTCTCTGCTTTTGATTCTCCCTTTTCTCCTCCTGGTCACCTCTATCTCCCTCCTTCTTCTTCTCTTCTCTGTGTAACTCTGTGAACCTCTCTTGGTGTCCCCCACTGTGGAGAATCTTTTCACCATTAACCTAGATGTTTTATCATTGGTGCTGTGTGGATGGAGAAGGCTTGAGGCTACTATAAGAATAAGACTAAAAGCCAGAGGCAGGAGGCTTAAATCCAAAACTTGAGAATACCAGAGAACTCCTGACTCACGGGATATTAATCAATTAGAACTCATCCAAAAGCCTCCATACCTAAACAGAAATCAAGCTCCACCCAAAAGCCAACAAGTTTCAGAGCAAGATATACCAAGCTAATTCTCCAACAATGCAGGAACATAATTCTGATCACAAAAATATAGATGACCAAAAGTCACACCAAACCCATAGACACATCAAAACTCACTAATGGACAATTCACTGCACTCCAGAGAGAAGAGGTCCAGCTCCACCTACCAGAACACAGACAAAAGCTTCCCTAACCTGGAAACCTTGACAAGACAGTCGTGCAACCCCACTCACAGGGAGGAATCTCCACAATAAAGAGGAACCACAAACTTACAGCATACAGAAAGACCGCCACAAAAACAGCAACCTAAACAACATAAAAAGGCAGAGAAATATTCAGCATGTAAAGGAACATGATAAAAGCCCACCAAACCAAAGAAAGGAGGAGAAGATAGGGAGTCTAACTGAAAAAGAATTCAGAATAATGATAGTAAAGATGATCCAAAATCTTGAAAGCAAAATGGGGTTATAGATAGTCTGGAGACAAGGATTGAGAAGATGCAAGAAAAGTTTAACAAGGACCTAGAAGAAATAAAAAAGAGTCAATCAATAATGAATAATGCAATAACTGAGATCTAAAGCACTCTGGAGGGAACCAATAGTAGAATAACTGAGGCAGAAGACAGGATATATGTGGTGGAAGATAGAATGGTGGAAATAAATGATGCAGAGAGAAAAAAAAAGAATTAAAAGAAATGACGACAACCTCAGAGATCTCTGAGACAATGTTATATGCCCCAACATTCAAACCATAGGAGTCCCAGAAGAAGAAGACAAAGAGAATGGCCATGAGAAAATACTTCAGGAGATAATAGTTGAAAACTTCCCTAAAATGGGGAAGGAATTAGCCCCCCAAGTCCAAGAAACCCAGAGCATCCCAGACAGGATAGACCCAAGGTGAAACACCCCAAGACACATACTAATCAAATTAACAAAGATCAAACACAAAGAACAAATATTAAAAGCAGCAAGGGAAAAGCAACAAATAACTCACAAGGGATCCCGATAAGGATAACAGCTGATCTTTCAAAACAAACTCTTCAAGCCAAAAGGGAATGGCAAGACATACTTAAAGTGATGAAAGAGAAAAACCTACAACCCAGATTACTGTACCCAGCAAGGATCTCATTCAAATATGAAGGAGAAATCAAAATCTTTACAGACCAGGAAAAGCTGAGAGCATTCAGCACCACCAAATCAGCTCTTCAACAAATGTGAAATGATCTTCTATAGATAGGAAACCCAGAAAATGTTTATAAACAGGAACCCCAAACAACACAGTAAATGGCAATGGGATCATACTTATCAATAATTACTTTAAATATAAATGCGTTGAATGCCCCAACCAAGAGACAAAGACTAGTTGAATAGATACAAAAACAACACTCCTATATATACTGTCTACAAGAGACCCACCTCAAACCTAGGGACACATACAGACTGAAAGTGAACGGCTGTAAAAAGATATTTCACACAAATGGAGACCAAAAGAAAGCAGGAGTAGCAATACTCATATCAGATGAAATAGATTTTGAAACAAAGGCTGTGAGAAGAGACAAAGAAGGACACTACATAATGATCAAAGGATCAATCCAAGAAGAAGGTATAACAACTGTAAATATATATGTGCCCAACAAAGCAGCATTGCAATATATAAGGCAAATGCTAACAAGTATGAAAGGGGAAATCACCATTAACACAAGGGAGAATTTAATACCCCACTCACACCTATGGATAGATCAACTAAACAGAAACTTAGCAAGGAAACACAAACTTGAAATGATACAATGGACCAGTTAGAACTAATTAATATCTATAAGACAATTCACCTTAAAACAATGAATTTCACCTTTTTCTCAAGTGCACACAGAAACTTCTCCAGGATAGTTCACATCCTGGGCCATAAATCTAGCCTTGGTAAATTGAAAAAAAAAAAAAAATGAAATCTTCTCAAGCATCTTTTGTGATCACAATGTAGTAAGATTAGATGTCAACTATAGGAAAAAAAGTATTAAAAATACAAACATATGGACGCTAAACAACACACTTCTGAATAACCAAAATCACAGAATAAATAAAAAAGAAATCAAAATATGCATAAAAATAAATGAAAATGAAAATACAACAACCCAAAACCTATGGGATTCAGTAAAAGCAGTGCTAAGGGAAAGGTTCATAGCAATAGAAGCCTACCTCAAGAAACAGGAGAGAAATCAAATAAATAACCTAGCCCTACACCTAAAGCAACTAGAAAAAGAAGAAATGAAGAACCCCAATGTTAGTAGAAGGACATAAATATACATTAAAAAAAAATAGGGCAGAAATAAATGCAAAAGAAACAAAGGAGACCATAGCCAAAATCAACAAATCTAAAAGCTGGTTCCTTGAGAAGACAAATAAAATAGACAAACAATTAGCCAGACTCATCAAGAAAAAAAGGGAGAAGAATCAAATCAACAAAATTATAAATGAAAATGGAGAAATGACAGCAGAGAATACAGAAATACAAAGGGTCATAAGAGACTACTATCAGCAACTATATGCCAATAAAATGGACAACTTGGAAGAAATGGACAAATTCTTAGAAAAGTATAACTTTCCAAAACTGAACTGGGGAGAAACAGAAAATCTTAACAGACCCATCACAAGCACAGAAATCGAAACTGTAATCAGAAATCTTCCAACAAACAAAAGCCCAAGACCAGATGGCTTCACGGCTGAAATCAAAGACGACACAAGTAAATGGAGAAATATACCCTGTTCATTGATCAGAAGAATCAATATAGTGAAAATGAGTATACCACCCAAAGCAATCTATAGATTCAATGCAATCCCTATCAAGCTACCAACAGTATTTTTCACAGAACTAGAACAAATAATTTCACAATTTGTATGGAAATACAAAAAACCTTGAATAGCCAAAGCAATCTTGAGAAAGAAGAATGGAACTGGAGGAATCAACCTGCCTGACTTCAGGCTCTACTACAAAGCAACAGTCATCAAGACAGTATGGTACTGACACAAAGACAGAAACATAGATCAATGGAATCAAATAGAACGCCCAGAGATAAATCCACACACCTATGGACACCTTACCTTTGACAAAGGAGGCAAGAATATACAATGGAGAAAATACAATTTCTTTAACAAGCAGTGCTGGGAAAACTGGTCAACAACTTGTAAAAGAATGAAACTAGAAGACTTTAACACCATACACAAAAATAAACTCAAAATGGACTAAAGATCTTAATGTAAGACCAGAAACTATTAAATTCCTAGAAGAAAACATAGGCAAACACTCTCTGATGTTAATCTTATCAGAGTCCTCTATGACCCACCTCCCAGAGTAATGGAAATAAAAGCAAAACTAAGCAAATGGGGCCTAATTAAACTTAAAAGCTTTTGCACAATGAAGGAAACTATAAGCAAGGTGAAAAGACAGCCTTCAGAATGGGAGAACATAATAGCAAATGAAGCAAATTTCAAGGAATTAATCTCAAAAATATACAAGTAACACCTGCAGCTCTGTTCCAGAAAAATTAATGACCCAATCAAAAACTTGGCCAAAGAACTAAACAGATATTTCTCCAAAGAAGACATACAGATGACTAACAAACACATGAAAAGATGCTCAACATCACTCATTATCAGAGAAATGCAAATCAAAATCACAATGAGTTACCATCTCATGCTGGTCAGAATGGTTGGTATCCAAAAGTCTACAAAAATACATGCTGGAGAGGGTGAGGAGAAAAGGGAACCATCTTACCCTGTTGGTGGGAATGCAAACTAGTACAGCCATTATGGAGAACAGTGTGGAAATTCTTTAAAAAACTAGAAATAGAACTGCTGTATGACCCAGCAATCCCACTGCTGGGCATATACACTGAGAAAACCAGAACTGAAAGAGACACGTGTACCCCAATGTTCATCGCAGCACTATTTATAATAGACAGGACATGGAAGCAACCTAGATGTCTATCAGCAGATGAATGGATAAGAAAGTTGTGGTGCATATACACAATGGAATATTACTCAGCTATTAAAAATAATGCATTTGAATCAGTTCTAATGAGGTGGATGAAACTGGAGCCTATTTTACAGAGTGAAGTAAGTCAGAAAGAAAAACACCAATACAGTATATTAACACATATATATGGAATTTACAAAGATGGTAATGATGACTCTATATGTAAGACAGCAAAAGAGACACAGATGTAAAGAACAGACTTTTGGATTCTGTGGGAGGTGAGGGTCGATGATTTGAGAGAATAGCATTGAAACATGTATATTATCCTATGTGAAATAGATCGCCAGTCCAGGTTTGATGCATGAGACAGGGTGCTCAGGGCTGATGCACTGGGATGACCTTGAGGGATGTGATGGGAAGTGAGGCAGGAAGGAGGGTCAGGATGGGGAGCACATGTACACCCATGATTGATTCATGTAATATATGGAAAAAACCACCACAATATTGTAAAGTAATTAGCCTCCAATTAAAATTAATTAAAAATAAATAAATAAATGCCAATAGTCTAAACATAGCGAATTAAAAGCAGAAACTGTCAGAGTGGATTGAAAAATAAGACTCAACTTGCTGCTACAAGAAACTCATTTTAAATTTAAAGATATAAGTATATTAAAAGCAAAAGGACATATAATGTTATATCATGGCAGCACTAATCAAAAAAAAATGCTGGAATACCTATATTAATGTAAGGAAAACCACATTTTAGGTCAAGGAAAGTTACCAGGTATAAAGAGAAGCATTACATGGTGATAAAGGGGTCAGTTCTCCAAAAGACATAAAAATCCTTAGTTTGTATATGCCTAACCACAGAGTATCAAAATAAATGAGGCAAAAACTGATAAAGATACAAGGAGAAAATGATGAATCCACTATTACTGCTGAAACTTCACTATCCCTCTGTTTACTGGAAGACAGAAAATCAGTAATAGTTTATCTGAACAGTACTGTCAATCAACTGAATTTAATTGACCGTTATAGAGTACTTCATCCAATGACAGCAAAATGAACATTATTCTCAGGCTCACATGGAACATTCACCAAATTACACCACATTCTAGGCCTTATAATGCACCTTAACAAATTAAAAAGAACAAAAAATCATACAAGGTATGCACAGACAACAAAGAAATTAAGCTAGTAGTCAATAACAGAAAGATAGCTGGAAAACCCCACAATACTTGGAGGTTAAACACCACACTTCTAATAACATATGGTCAAAGAAATCTCAAGAGATATTTTTAAATATGTTGAACAAAATAAAAATGAAAATGCAGCATATCAAAATTTGTGAGACAAGGCAAAAGCAGTGCTTAGAAGGAAGTTTATCACATTGAATGCATATATTAGAAAACGAGAAAGATATAATATGAATAATCAAAACCTCCATCTCGAGAAACTAGAAAAAGGGGAGCAAATTAAATCCAAAGAAAGCAGAAATTTAATAATAAGCATTGGAACATAAACCAAATAAATTAAAAATGGGAAATTAATAGAGAAAATCAAGGAAAACAGAAACTGGTTCTTTGAAATAAGAAATAAAGTTAATAAACTGCTAGCCAGGTTAATGCTAGAAGAAAAAAAGAGAAGACACAAATTACTAACATCAGAAATGAAAATGGAGCCACTACTACTGAGCCCATAGATATTAAAGTATAATAAATAAATAATATGTAAAATTTCACATCCACAAATTTGATAACCTAAATGCAAAGGACTAATTTCTTTTTTAAAACTTATTTGTTTTAACTGGAGGATAATCAGCTTACAATATTGTGATGGTTTTTGCCAATACAGCAACATGAATTAGTCATAGGCATACATGTGCTCTGTCCCTCCTGAAACCCCTCCCATTTCCCTCCCCACCCCATCCCTCTAGGTTGTCACATATCACTGGCTTTGGTTTCCCTGGTCATACAGCAAACTCCCACTGGCTATTTTACATACAGTAGTGTATATGTTTCAATGTTATTCTGTCAAATCATCCCACCCTCTCTTTCTCCCACTGAGTCAAAATGTCTGCTCTGTGTCTGTGTCTCCTTTGCTGCCCTGCAAGTAAGCCCATTGGTACAGGGCTGATTTCTTCAAAGACACAATCTATCAAAACTCACACAAGAAGAAATAGATGACCTTAATAGGCAAAATTCTATTTTAAAATATCAAATTAGTAATTAATAACCATCCAAAAGAGAACAAGGGAAGTTCAGATGGATTCACATCAATTCCACCAAACACTGAAGTGATAACTTTTACCAATTCTTCACAATCTCTTTGAGAAAATAAGAGAGAATATTTCCTAACCCATTCTATAAGAACATTATCCTAATAACAAAACAAAACAAAACAAAAAAAAGTTGCAAAAAAGTAAAACAATAGATTGGTACTGCTTGTAGCATAAATACAAAAGTCCTAAGTAAAAATTTAGCATATAAAATTGAATAATGTATAAAAATAATTATACACTATGGCTAGGCAGGATTTATTAGTTGTCCAATGTTTTAACATTTGATGATCAATTACTATAATCTATCATAGCAACAGACTAAAGAATAAAAATCATAAGATCATAAAAGTAGATACTGAAAAAGCCTTTGGCAAAATCCAACACCCAATCATGATAAAACATTTCAGCAAACTAGGAATAGAGGGACATTTCTCAACTTGATAATGAACAATTATAAAACAAGTACAGCTGAAATTGTACTAAATGGAAAGGAGCTAGTGACATTTCTGCTAAGACCAGGAGCAAGTAAGGATGTTCCTCCCCTCTCACCACCTCTATTGCACTTCATACCTGCAAATATAACAAATCTAGTAAGATAAGAAAGTTATATATAAGGCATGTATATTGGGAAGGAAGAAAGAAGCCTGTCTCTGTTGGCAGATGATATAATTTTATATGTAGAAAAATCCCTAAAAAATCAACCAAAAACTTTTGTGATTAATACATGATTTCAGCAAAATTTCAAGATAGACTGTTAATGTACAAAAGTTTATTACTCTCTTGCATACAGGATCAACATTACCATCTTCTAAATTCCATATGTATATGTTAATATACTGTGTTAGTGTTTTTCTATATGCAAGACAGCAAGAGAGACACAGATGTAAAGAACAGACTTTTGGACTCTGTGGGAGAAGGCGAGGGTGGGATGATTTGCGCGAATAGCATTGAAACATGTGTATTACTATATGTGAAATAGATCGCCAGTCCAGATTCGATGCATGACACAGGGTGCTCAGGGTCGGTGCACTGGGACAACCCTGAGGAATGGGATGGGGAAGGATGTGGTGGCAGGGTGGGGGGGCACACGTTCACCCATGGCTGATTCATGTCAGTGTATGGCAAGAAACACTTCAATAAAGAATTCACTTGAATCAGTTCTAATGAGATGGATGAAACTGGAGCCCATTATACAGAGTGAAGTAAGCCAGAAAGATAAAGACCAAACAGTATACTAACGCATATATATGGAATTTAAAAAGATGGTAACGATAACCCTATATGCAAAACAGAAAAAGAGACACAGATGTACAGAACAGGCTTTTAGACTCTGTGGGAGAAGGCGAGGGTGGGATGTTCTGAGAGAATAGCATTGAAACAAGTATACTCTCAAGGGTGAAACAGATCACCAGCCCAGGTTGGATGCATGAGACAAGTGCTCAGGGCTGGTGCACTGGGAAGACCCAGAGGGATGGGATGGAGAGGGAGGTGGGAGGGGGGGCTCGGGATGGGGAACACATATAAATCCATGGCTGATTCATGTCAATGTATGGCAAAACCCACTACAATATTGTAAAGTAATTAGCCTCCAACTAATAAAAATTAAAAAAGAAACACGATATTGTAATTAGCCTCCAATTAAAATAAATTAATTAATTTACAAAAAAAAATCGTTACTATCTTTTATGCCAAGAAAGAAGAATTGAAATTGGAAATTTTAAAAAAAAGCAATGTCTGAGCTCTGCCTCTCTGCTGCTGCTAAGTCACTTCAGTAGTGTCTGACTCTGTGTGACCCCATAGATGGCAGCCCACCAGGCTCCCCCTCCCTGGGATCCTCCAGGCAAGAACACTGGAGTGGGTTGCCATTTCCTTCTCCAGCCTTTAATTATTTGGTTTTGAGTCACAGTGGTAAGACTTTGTACTTGTTACAGTTTCATTGTACCTTTTTAGTTTCAGGACTCTGATCCCACAGTTCTCAGCCTTGTGCTTTACCAGAACAGTTTCAGGATTTATCCCAGGCAGAATATTACATAATCTTTCCTCCAGTGCAGGAAAATATATATTTAACATATTACTAACTATCCCAAAGAAATAAAGACCTTTATATACTCCCCAGGAAATTCTACTTAATTTTAGGCATGAGCCCTTAGAACAAATCAGTGGAAACTCTGTCTTTAACCTAGATTATAGTTTTAACTTTAGAGGCAGTTCAAGTCTTCTATAAATTCAAGAGCTTTGTACCACAATTCCATGGTTTCAGGCAGGAAGGCATTTCTTAAGTTCCTAGTAAATATCTGTTGACTAGAAAATGTTTCTCCTTTGGAGTCAGGCATACTTAGGTAAGAATTCAGACTTTGAAACGTATTAGTTTTGTGCCCTTGGGCAATTTATTTAAATTCTCTTACCTTAAATTTTCTTATCTGTATTGTTGTTCAGTGACTCAGTCGTGTCCAACTCTTTGTGACCCCATGCCAGGCTTCCCTGTCCTTCATTACTTCCCAGAGTTTGCTCAAACTTACATTCATTGAATCATCAATGCATGCAACAGTCTCATCCTCTGTCATCCCCTTCTCCTCCTGCCTTCAATCTTTCCCAGCATCAGAGTCTTTTCCAGTGAGTCAGCTCATCACATCAGGTGGCCAAAGTATTGGAGCTTCAGTTTCAGCATCAGTCCTTCCAATGAATATTCAGGGTTGATTTCCTTTAGGATTGACTGGTTTGATCTCCCTGCTGTCCAGGGCAATCTCAAGCATCATCTCCAGCACCACAGTTAGAAAGCATCAATTTTTCAGTGCTCAGCCTTCTTTATGGTCCAACTCTTACATCCATACATAACTACTGGAAAAATCATAGCTTTGACTATATGGACCTTTGTCAGCAAAGTGATGTCTCTGCTTTTCAATACACTGTCTAGCTTTCCAATATACTGTCTAGTTATGTCATAGCTTTCCTTCCAAGGAGCAAGTGTCTTTTTTTTTTTAAATTTATTTATTTTTTCAGTGGGTTTTGTCATACATTGACATGAATCAGCAATAGATTTACATGTATTCCCCATCCCGATCCCCCTTCCCACCTCCCTCTCCACCCGATTCCTCTGGGTCTTCCCAGTGCACCAGGCTCGAGCACTTGTCTCATGCATTCCACCTGGGCTGGTGACCTGTTTCACCATAGATAATATACATGCTGTTCTTTCGAAACATCCCACCCTCACCTTCTCCCACAGAGTTCAAAAGTCTGTTCTGTACATCTGTGTCTCTGCAAGTGTCTTTTATTTTTACGGCTGCAATCACTGTCCACAGTGATTTTGGAGCCCAAGAAAATAAAGTCTGTGTCCATTGTTTCCCCATCTATTTTCCATGAAGTGATGGGACTGGATACTATGATCTTAGTTTTTGAATGTTGAGTTTTATCTATATAGCAGAACCAATAACTCTTACCTCACAGAGCCGAAATAAGGAGTCAATGAATTAATGGAGCCAACAGATAGGAAAATGCCTATGACTTTCTATGTGCATGCATGCTCAGTCACTTCAGTAGTTTCTGACTCTTTGCGACTCTATGTACTGTAGCCTGCATGGCTCCTCTATCAGTGGGATTCTCCAGGCCAGAATACTGGACTGGGTTGCCATGCCCTCCTCCAGAGGATCTTCCTGACCCAGGGATTGAACCCACATCTCTTCTGTATTCAGCTTAGCAGACACACTATTTACCCATTGAGCCACCTTGGAATCCCCATGACTTTCTAAAACACATGTTAATTTCTTTCTCATGTATTATCTTAATGATGAGTCTAGTGCTGCACTAAGAACCAGAAAAATCTATGTAATCCCAAGAACCCAGAGCACGTGGGGCCTGGCTGTTCTCTCCCCATAGTCATATTTCAAGAATGCATTACTGAGATTAAAAGAGGCTAGAACCTAGAAAAAGACTCCCTTGGAAAAATTCCACCATAGGGCTGGCCAAATAAATTTGGCCAACAGATAAGTTACAACCCAGGAAATTAGTTGGCAATTGTGCTAATGTGAAGTAGTTTAATAAACACTCTGGGGAATAGAGGACATTGATTTGTCATGTTTACCAATTTCTATGGGTAAATACTTTCACAAGTAAACATGGAGTTGGGAAGAGATGTTCACAATTGATTCTCACAGCCAGTGTGAGGTAGTCTATGCTGTGTTTAGTCACTCAGTCATGTCAGACTCTTTGAGACCCCATGGACTGTAGCCCACCAGGCTCCTCTGTCCATGGTGATTCCCCATTCAAGAATACTGGAGTGGGTTCCCTTGCCCTCTTCCAGGGGATCTTTGCAACCTAGGGATCAGACCCAGGTTTCCCTCATTGCAGGTGGATCCTTTACCATCTGAGCCACCAGGGAAGCCCTGGTGAGGTAGTTTACCATACCATAAAATAAGGCAAGAAATTCCTCAAAGCAGAAGAGAGAGTTTGAAGAAAGGAGGCAGGGACCTGGAGCAGAGTCTAGGGCAGCAATGGCCTCACATTGACACAATAAGATACTGCTTCATGCTTAGATCAGGATTGGTGTTTGTTACTGGAGCAGAGCTGAGTCTATAGTTGGGCATCAAGGAACTATAGTTGTGGTGGGAAGAGACACGTCAGTTAAATTTATAGTCCTCTAACAGTGGTTCTCAAGGTGTGGTCCTAAGACACAGCATCAGCATCAGCTGGGAAACTGTGACAAATGTAAATTTTTAGCTTCATCCCAGACCTACTCAATCAGAAACTCTAGGCCTACCAGACATTTATGATATAACAGCCTTCCAGGTGATTCTGATGTCCACAGAAGATGGAGAACCATTAGAATTACTTCAGGTACAGTTTTTCTATAACCAAGTCAGGCAAGGCCATGGCCCAGGCTCTTCTGGGAAGAATTCTTATATGCACTAATGACCAGACACATTTTGGCCAAGGGCCATTGGCTGTAACTATGGAGAGGACAATGGACAGCTGGGGGTAGGGAGGTATAAGGATTAAGAATAACAGCTTCTTGTTATCTCCATTCCCTGCCACAGCCAACCTGTCTGCTACAACCTTGTTAACATTAATTCTCTATGTAGTATGACCATAAACAAGACGATTTCATTTTTGAGATTTGGAAACTCAAGCTTCAGTTTTCAATCTGACAGTCGAGTTTCTCAGTTTCCTATTCAATGTATCATTTTGTCACCTTATATACTCTGAAAGTGTTAGGAAAAACATATAATATTTAGGTTGAAAAATAGCCCTAAGCAGGAGAAGGCACTGGGCCTTTCTTAAATCCTCAATTAGTTTTGTCACAAAGTGAATGTATGAATGTGGAACTATGTTTCCCAAAATCTAAAGAAAATTTCTATACTTGAAATTCAAATCAGACTCCTAAATTTAAAGAGCACGTTTCATTTTTCAAATAACTTGGTTTGCTATTGAACTTGCAGTAAAATATACATAACACAGAATTTACCATAAACCATTTTATGTTTATATTTTATTTTATTTTTTTATTTTTTTTTTCCCATTTTATTTATTTATTTATTTTTTTTTAAAATTTTTATTATTATTATTATTTTTTTTTCCAGTGGGTTTTGTCATACATTGATATGAATCAGCCATGGATTTACATGTATTCCCTATATTTTAATGGTAGTAAATGCATTTACATTGTTTTGCAACCATTACCAGCATTCATCTCTAAAACACTTTTCATCTTGTAAAATCAAAACTCTGCAGCCATAAATAATAACTCCCTATCTCTCTTTCCCCTAGTGTCTAGCAACCTCTATTCTACTTTCTGCCTTTATAAATTTCATTATACTAGGTACCTCATGTAAGTGGAGTCATACAATATTTGTATTTTTTGTGACTGTCTTATTTCACTTACAATATTTTACTCAAGATTCATCCATACTATAGCATGCCAAAATGCCCTTCCTTTTTAAAACTGAACAATGTTCCATTGTATGTATATATCACATTTGATTTCTTCATTCATTCATCCATCAATGGACACTTGTATTGCTTCCAAATTTTGGTTGTTGTGAATAATGCCACTATGAAAATTATAAACATAAGGGTGTATGAAAGCAGATATCTTTAAGTTATGTTTTCAGTACTTTGGGATATATATCTATAAGTAGAATTTCTGGATCATATGGTAATTTTATTTTTTATTTTGTGAAAAATTGCTATCCTAAAAAAAAAAAAAAAAAGAAAGAAAAATTGCTATCCTGTTTTCCCTAGTGGACCACACCATTTTACAATCCCACCAACAATGTACAAGTGTTCCAAATTCTCCACATCATTGACAACACTTATTATTTTCTCATTTTTTTCATAGTAGCCTTCCTAATGCATGTGAAGTGGTATCTCACTTGTTTTGATTTGTATTTTCTTAATGCTTAATGATGTTAAGCATTTTTTCATGTGTTTATTGGCCATTTGTATATCTTTGGTGAAATGTCTATTTGAATCCTTTAACCATTTTTAAGCAGTTTGTTTGTTATTGAGTTATAAGATTTAAAAATATATTCCAAATATTAATCACTAAGATATCCAAATTAATTTTAAAACACTACATTTTTGCCCCTGACACAAATACTGGAATTGAATTAGGGAATTATTTATAATTATTCTCAAGGTTATAAATTAGAAAAATAAGGGTCAGAGGTGGGTAGTGATGTCTCAAGGTAACAGTGAATCAAGACATATAATCAAGCCTAGGGAGCAAGGTCCAAGCCCAGGTCCATTTCCTTGATAATCTTAGAATTCATATTTTGAAGGTTCCTTCAAGACCAGTGAATTTTAATATCTGTTTTTACACAAAAAATACTGAGACCTAGAAAGCAGGAGGAATTTATATTTGGTCACACAGTGAGTCAGTTGCAGAATATGATATATGATACAGATTTCTTAACTTCCAGTTTAGTAGCCTCTTCATTTCACCCTCTAGTAGAGAAATATTTGGCAGTTACAAAAAGCTGTATCTGCTGTTTACCTCTTAATGAAGAACTAATTTTCTTCAAAGACCCAGTCTTCTGAAAATTATAATTGGGTTGAAAGAACTGCAGGGCCATCCGCATTTTTCAGGCTCTGAGAATGAGATCAGATCAAAAAGATATGGTGCTAAGAGCTGGGGGACTTGACTTTTAGCCAGCATTAATAAGAGTGAAAAAACATTTGCAGAATCCCAGTTGGCTCCTCCATAGCCACTTGAAGATCTACTTACATGCCACATTTTGCAACAAAAGATCAGGCACCCAAGGGATCTTAAAATGCCAAGAAAAGAGATGATCCTCAAGAACTTTGCTACTCTTTTAAAAATTGATTTCCACTGATGCAAAATTTTTTAGCCTTCAACGGGGTTTTGCATGTATTGACTTAGATTCACAATAGTCCTATGAAGTTGCTTCATTGCTAACATTTTAAAAATGAAGAAACTGAAGTTCAGAGAGATCATATTACTTGAAAATACAAAGTTAGCACAAGAAGTCTGACTCTAAGGTCTGTACCTCCATTATTGTTTTTCTGAGGGCTTATGCAGGAGATTAGTGTATAGCATCAGCCAACTTTCACAGAGACTGCTAAGTGCCTTGAATAACAAGTTTTTAAATCTATTTTATCCTAGTGGCCTGAAAGCCTGATCAATCATTAAATCAATGCTTTGTCTATAACATTGGTGCTCAAAGTGTGCTCCCTGAACCAGGAGTATTACTTGAGAACTTGTTGAAAATGCAAATTTCCTACCCCTACTCCAAAACTACTGAATTAGAATCTTTGGGAATGTGACCTAGTAATCTGTGTTTAATAAGCACTCCAGGGAATTCTTATGCATTCTAGGATAAATCCAATCAAAGTGGGAAATTCACTTGAATTTTACTGAAAATGTGCTCAATTAACTGTCTCAATTTGTCATTACAGTTCTAGTCCAGGTGGTCTATTATTCCGCAGTCCCTTCATCTGTAAAATGGTAAATGACGAACTTCATTGAAACTTCTTGGATGTATAATGAGGAAGATCAAAGCTTGAGTACAATTGTGAGAGTATGGAATAAAGAGGCAGAAAGACTAGATTTGACTCTTGTTTAATCACTTAGTCATGACCAACACTTTTGCAACCCCTTGGACTATACCCCACCATGCTCCCCTGTTCATGGGGTTTTCTGGGGAAGAATATTGGAAAGGGCTGTGATTGCCTTCTCCAGAGGATCTTCCTGACCCAGGGATCAAACTTGCACTTCCAGGTCTCCTGCACTGAAGGTGGATTCTTTACCACTGAGCCAACAGTTAAGCT
This sequence comes from Dama dama, assembly GCF_033118175.1. Classification (NCBI taxonomy): domain Eukaryota; kingdom Metazoa; phylum Chordata; class Mammalia; order Artiodactyla; family Cervidae; genus Dama; species Dama dama. The sequence continues at coordinate 94,970,823 of NC_083714.1, read as the reverse complement.
AGATTTGACTCTTACCTCTTAGCTGTGAGATGCTTCCTTTCTTGCTTTAGTTTATTCACCTTTAAAGTGAAGGATTCATCCCTCTCATGGTGTTTTTGTGAAGGTTGAAGAAGGTGATGAAAGTGAATGGTATTAAACATTGCTAGTCATCATGCAGTGAGGTCAGGAAATCAGTTCAGTTCAGTTGCTCAGTTGTGTCCAACTCTTTGCAACCCCATGAACCACAGCACGCCAGGCCTCCCTGTCCATCACCAATTCCCAGAGTCCACCCAAACCAATGTCCATTGAGTCAGTGATGCCATCCAACCATCTCATCCTCTGTCGTCCCCTCCTCCTCCTTCCCTCAATCTTTACCAGCATCAGGGTCTTTTCCAATGAGTCAGCTCTCTACATCAGGTGGCCAAAATATTGGAGTTTCAGTTTCAACTGAACACCCAGGACTTCCAATGAACCTTCCAATGAACACCCAAGACTAATCTCCTTTAGGATGGACTGGTTGGATCTCCTTTCAGTCCAAGGGATTCTCAAGAGTCTTCTCCAACACCACAGTTCAAAAGCATCAATGCTTCTGTGCTCAGGTTTCTTTATAGTCCAACTCTCACATCCATACATGACTACTGGAAAAACCATAGCCTTGACTAGATGGACCTTTGTTGGCAAACTAATGTCTCTGCTTTTTAATATGCTATCTAGGTTGGTCATAACTTTCCTTCCAAGGAGCAAGTGTCTTTTAATTTCATGACTGCAATCACCATCTGCAGTGATTTTGGAGCTCCCCCAAAATAAAGTCTGACACTGTTTCCACTGTTTCCCCATCTATTTGCATGAAGTGATGGGACCAGATGACATGGTCTTAGTTTTCTGAATGTTGAGCTTTTAAGCCAACTTTTTTCACTCTCTTCTTTCACTTTCATCAAGAGGCTGTTTGGTTCTTCTTCACTTTCTGCCATAAGGGTGGTGTCATCTACATATCTGAGGTCATTGATATTTCTCCCAGAAATCTTTATTCCAGCTTGTGCTTCTTCCAGCCCAACATTTCTCATGATGTACTCTGCATATAAGTTAAATAAGCAGGGTGACCATCTACAGCCTTGACATACTATTTTTCCTATTTGGAAGCAGTCTGTTGTTCAACGTCCACTTCTAACTGTTGCTTCCTGACCTGTATACAGGTTTCTCAAGAGGCAGGTCAGGTGGTCTGGTATTCCTATCTCTTTCAGATTTTTTCAGTTTATTGTGATCCACACAGTCAAAGGCTTTGGCATAGTCAATAAAGCAGAAACAGATAATTTTTCTGTAACTCTCAATTGTTCAGTCACAGAGCACAATGTTGTTTCAGTCATATATTCTGATCTCTGCCTAAAGCATATCTTCTTTTAAGGTAAACCACACCTATAACCTAGGCCGCCATGTTTTATACCAAATGACTTCATGTTGGTTGAATTTGACCTAGGGGCAACCAATCTTTGTGCTGTCCTGGAACTTATGACTTGTTTAGCTTTTCACCAAAAATAATGAGCAACAAATAGCAGGAGCCAGAACTGAAATTTACCAGGTTGATTTGGAGTAGGGTAAAGTATAGTGTTCAAGATGAAGTTATAAGGGTGTCAGTTGGTAAGAGAACTGAAAAAAGTAGAGGGTAACCAAATCATAGTGATGAAGGTCCATTTATAAACTATAGTTGTTGAAGTTTCTTTAGCTTCTCAGGGTCACTTCTTCTGTGTCAGGCCTCCTATTGTTGTTTGGTCTCTCAGTGGTGTCTGACTCTTTGGGATGCATGGACAGCAAAATGCCAGGCTTCCTTGTCCTTCACCATCTCCTGGAGCTTGCCCAAACACATGTCCATTGAGTTGGTGATGCCATTCAGCCATCTCATCCTCTGTCATCACTTTTTCCTCCAGCCTTCAATCTTTTCCAGCATCAGGGTATTTTCTAATGAGGCAGCTCTTCATATCAGGTGGTCAAAGTATTGGAACTTCAGCTTCAGCATCAGTCTTTCCAATGAATACTCAGGGACTTAAAATTTCCTTTAAGATTGACTGGTTTGATCTCTTTGCTGTCAAAGGGACTCTTAAGAGTCTTCTCCAATACCACAGTTCAAAACCATCAATTCATTACCATGAACAATATGAACAGGCCTCCTATAGCCTTGCAACAACCTCTCTTTTACTTAAAGGTATCTGCTACTGGCTAAGATCCATCACAAAACAGTTATTAAGATGCTCCATCTTTTACAACTTTCCCTGTTCTGAACCCATAACCCTAGGCACCATGAAGAATGAGTGACATAGATAGGATGCATTCCATCTAGGAGCTTTCAGCATACCAAGCCAAAGAAAGACAGAATACGCTTGAGTACCTAATACATGTGATGCTCCATTGCATATACCATCCCCTTTAAACCCACAATAAGATAAAGAGGTTGAGATACCTATTTTATAGATAATAAAATGAAGGTTCTGAAAAGGGAAGTAATTTGTCCCAGATGAATAGTTGAAATTGTTATATCTGGAGCCAGACATTGTGCTCTTTCCACTACACCTTACTGCCTTGATCAGTCTACTAGATCACTAGTTTGCAAATGTGGTTGATTGTGAGAATGACCTAGGGATTGTTTTGTTTTATTTAAAAGAGATGTCTTGAAAACTGTAAGATATTAATGAAAGAAATCAAAAGTGATAAAAATAAGTAGGAAAGATGTTGTGTGTTCATAGATTTCTACAATTGATAGTTGAAATGTTCCTAATACCCAAAGCAATATACAAATTTAATGCAATTTCTATTAAGATACCCATGATAATTTTCACAGATAGAACAAATAGTTCTATAATTTGTGTGAAACCACAAAAGACCCAAAATAGTCAAAGAAATATTTTTTAAAAAGCACAAAGCTTGGGGTGTCAAACTCCTTGACTTCAAACTATACTGCAAAGCTAAAGTAATCAAAACAATATGGCACAAAGAGGCACAAAAGCAGATAGAGCAATGGATTAGAAAAGAAAACCCAGAAATAAACCCACACATAAATAGTCAACTAATCTTTGACAAAAGAGGCACAAATATACAATGGAGAAAACAGACCTTTCAACAAGTAGTGCTGGGAAAACAGGACAGTTAATGTAAAAGAATGAAATTAGAATATCTTTTTATACCAAATATGAAAATAAACTCAAAATGGGTTAAAGACCCATATGTAAGAACTGAAACCATAACCTTCTAAAAAAATAATAATAATAAGGCAGTACACTCTTTGAGGTGGATCTCAGCAATATTTTTTTGGATATGTCTCCTCAGGCAAGATAGGAGAAGGGTATTAAGAGGTACAAATTACTTGGAATAAATTTAGATACAAGGATGCAATTTGCATCACAAGGAATATAGACAATATTTTTTAAAGCTTTATAAGGATTATAATCTATGGTGGTTTAGTCACTAAATGGTGTCCTACTCTTGTGACCCCATGGACTGTAGCCTGCCAGGCTCCTATTTCCATGGGGATTCTCCAGGCAAGATCCTTCTCCAGGGAATCTTACCAACATGGGAATCGAACCTGGGTCTCCTGCATTGTAGGCAGATTCTTTACCGACTGAGCTATGAGGAAAGCCCCATTATAATCTGTAAAAATATCGAATTGTTATGTTGTACACCTGAAACTAATACAATATTGTATTTCAGTTATGCTTCAATAAAAAATAAATAAGTTAAAAATAAAATTACCAAAAAAATCAGATTTCCTGGGATTAAATATGAGATGGAATCATAGGAAGTTTGTGAACTCACTTCTTCCCGTGGACACACCAAATCTAAAGCTACATTTGGATCACTTCCCTTGAGAAAGATCTGTAAACTAGATGAACTCTTTTTCACAACAAAGGACAAAAAGACCACATTGAGATGGGTAAAAGAGTCAGAGAAATGATCTCACAAAACAACCTACCCTTGTTGCAGTGATATACAATAGCGAGGGATCTCACCAGACAGGCATTTCTTCTGGAAAAGCAAGGGATTGATGTCCCACACCAGGCACTCCAAGCCCCAGCTTCTGCATCAGAGATGCAAGCCTTCAAAATGCCTGGCTTAGAAAACCAACAGGACTGATGCACATATGTCCCAAAATGTTATAGAAAATTTCGACTTCCCCTCTTAAAGGGCTCAGTTGTGGTCTCACTTGCCCTAAGTCCCAGCAAAATACTAGCTGTTGGAAAAGTGCCTAGACTATATGTGAAGGGGACACATTTACTAATCTAATGGCATTAGCTAGAGAGGTAGGGGACAGTTGACACTCTCCCTGGAGACAGAGGCACTGGTAGAAGACACTTGCAGTCTCCACTTAACCTGATAACACAGGCAGGCAATCTTGGATGTGATACCCTCCCACTGCCTTGCTAAAACAGACAGGAGCAAGTACTCATAGCATTATCCCACTGCCTTTCTGACTAGATAGTAGTGAATGATCGTAGTTCATCCTTTATTCCCAACTCCTTGGATAAAGCATGCATACAATAAGAGCCCTAGATAAAGGGTCCCTAAATAAAGTCTGTAAGCATGGGTGATTATAATGTTCCCCTACATCCTGGTTGAGGCTAGGGAGTGTGAGTAGTTGGGGCATTCTCCCACTCTTAGGCTATAGATAGTGTACATCCACAGTCAGTACATTTTCCTGCTGCTTTTCCAAATCCAGTGAGTATGCCCTTCCCCCATACACTCTACAGCCTCCGTGCTAAAACTAGTGGAAGCACCCAATCCACACAGAAGACACCTCTTGATTGCCTCACCCTGCTGGCCAGGGCTATTGGCATTCCTGAGCTCCATAGGACTGTAACAATTGGAGAGACAGTTATTGGCAGGCCATCACCCTCAAGGCACTGCATAGATAGCAAAAACACAACCACAGTCTTCCAGTGAAAGTCCTATACTTACTCTGGATTTTCAATCTTAGGGAAGGCTCTAGGTTCCCCCCATATCTTGAGGCTAAGGAGATGCTCCTAGGATATATAAGAAGTGAGAAAACATCCTTGTGCCCTCTTTTGGCCTCACTACAGCTGGACAAGACTTTTCAGAAAAGAGCTTATGCATTTACTTGGAGCCCCAAATTTTGCAACTATCACCCAGAGAAGACCTTTAGATCTCCTTGTTTGGAGGCCAGCAAGGATTACAATTACAGCCCCACAAGACTATACATATTTGCATACTTTAAAAGTTGCTACATTAGGCTCTGGCTTCTAATCAACATGAAACTATGTGATAAATGAGATTCTTCCCTTTGGGATAATGACAGGTCTTGGCACACTCTAAACAAAAATAAATCAGGCAGTTTAGATAATCACAGGGTTTCAAGAGACAACCAAATGCTATGGCAAGGTAGGATAAGAAAGATCAACACCTAATTATGGCCGTTCCTATAAGACCAATAGAGGTAGCCATTTCACCTAATATGTGAAAGTGAAAACAGTCAACAAAATGAGAAAACAAAAAAGTGTTCCAAAAAATAAGAAAACAAGACAAAACCTCAGAAAAAGACTTTAATAATATGGAGATAAACAACATAACTGAGAAGGAATTAAAAATGTCATAAAGATACTCACTCTCACTGAGCTCAGAAGAAGAGTGAATGAATACACTGAGAACTTCAACAAAAAGAAAACATAAGAAAGTACCAAAGAGAAGTCACAAAGCTGAAGAATATAATAGCTGAACTGAAATATACACTAGAGAGGTTCAGCAGCCAACTGGATGAAATATAAGAATGAATCAGTAAACATAAGATAAAGCAATGGAATTTACCCAGACAAAACACCAAAAGGAAAAATAAAATAATAATGGTTTCTTTAGTAATAGTTAAAAGAAACTAATTATTAAAAAATGAAGAAAACTTAAGAGACTTTTGGTACAATATCAACTGGAATAACATTTACATTATAGAGGTTCCAGAAGAAGAAGATAGAAAGAAAGGCAGCAAAAAATGTATTTGAAACATAATGGTTGTAAACCTCCCTAACTTAGAGAAGGAAGCAGATATTCAGATCCAGGAATCTCAGGGAGTCCCAAATAAGATAAATCCAAAGTGAACCACACCAAGACACATTATAATTAAAATGTCAAAAATTAATGATAAAGAGAAAAATTTAAAACAGCCAAAGGGAAAAAAAATGTTATGTAAAAGAGAAACCCCATAAGCTTATCAGTAGATTTCTCAGCAAAAACTTTGTGGGATAGTGCATGACATAGTCAAAGTGCTGAAAGGGGAAAAAAAAAGTTCCCAACTGAGAACACTCTACAAGGAAAGGTTATCATTCACATTTGAGAGAGAAATAGTTTTCCAGACAATCAAATTTAAAGGAGTTTATCACTACTAACGCATGCTTATAAGAAATATTAAGCACATTTCTTTAAGCTGAAAAGGAACTTTTTAATAACAAAAGCATATGAAAGTAAAAAATCTCACTGGAAGAAATAAATACATAGTAAAAATAGTGAACTTATCACTTCAAATGTTTCTAAGACCATCAAAAGAAAAAAAAATAGTAAAGTTAAAGCTATTATAAGCAGTTAAGGAATACATAAAAATTTAAAAAAAGATGTAAAAAGTGATATCAGAACATAAAATGTGAGGTAGCGGTGTTAAAATGTAGAACTGGGAAGTGTGTTCAAATTTAAGTTGCTACCGACTTAAAATAAGCTGTTATATACATAGACTGATACATGCTAATCTCACAGAACAACAAGCCAAAAACTTACAAAAAAATACACAAAAGAGAACAAGAAATAAATCTAAACGTAAAAACAAACTTATCCAACTACAAGGGAAGAGAGAAAGAGAAAAAGAAAAGGACAGAGGAAAACTACAAAAGCAGTCAGAAAACAATGAACAAAATGGCAATAGCCATCCTGAGGGCTGCACAAGATGTGCATGTGTGCATGCATTCTAAATCGCTTCAGTCATGTCTGACTCTGTGTGATCCTATGGGTCTCCCAGGATCCTCTTTCCATGGGATTCTCCAGGCAAGAATAATGGAGTGGATTGCCATGCCTTCCTCCAGGGAATCATCCCAGCTCAGGGATCAAATCCACATCTCTTATGTCTCCTGCATTGGCAGGCAGGTTCTTTACCACTAGCATCACCTCTGAAGCCCAAGATGGCTGAGTAGAAACATGCTGAGCTCAACTGTTCTCATAAACACATTTAATATCAAAACCATTTGCAAAATAACCATTGATTTAAAAGATCAGAACCTACCAGAAAAGATCTACAAATAAAGATATTAAGAAACAAAAAAAATGTGACAGTTAAGAGTGGTGGAGTCATAACAGATATAGTTAAATTCAATACCCCCAGGTAGGCAATTCATAAATGGGTAAATAATTATAACTGTGGGGATTCTCCCAAAGAACTGAGAAGTCTGAGCCTGCGGATCCTTCACTAGGAAGACAAGCCCTGAGAGAATTTGAAGACCAGTGGGGTTTACTTTTTGAGTCTCAGAGGGCCAGGTACAATAAAAATTTCACTCTTAAAAGATGCACATAAAATCTCACATGCACTGGATCCCAGAGAAGAAGCAGTAATTTGACAGGAAACTAAGATCAACTGCTGAATCTAGAAAATCTCCCAGGAAGATAAGAGGTAATTGCCACTCACCCTAAGAACATGGATACTGCCAGCAGTCATTTTTGAGAGTTCCTATCACATGGGCACTGATTCTGGCAAGTATAATTTTGGAATCTTCCTTCTAGCTTATAACCCCCAGGACCAAGTCTTACCCTGATCAGACCTCTGAAAACATCAGTGCTAGGATGTTTCAGGCCAAACAACTAACTGGGCTCAGACATAGTGGTCTATGCCTACCAGCAGACAGGCTGTCCTAAGACCTTTAGAGTCCACAGTGGCCTCTGGACATGTTCCTGCCCACTAGAGGACTCAGGACTTGTCCCCACAGACCAGTGCACAGTTGCTGGACTGGAGTCCCCCAGGCCTTTCTAACCAGAGACCATCAGGATGCAGCTTAACCCACCAGTGGGTAGGTATCAGGCCCAAAATCACCAGGCCTCCAACACCAATAAGCAAGCCTGCTATAGCCTTGACCCACTTCCACCCACCAGCAAGCAGACACCAGCCACAAGAAAATTTTAGCCCCACAGTTTGTGGGCCATCCTATACACTAGCAGGCTAGATTCTACTCTGGGACTGGGCCTGGGAACCAGGCCCCACCCACTAGCAAGCCAATAAAAGCTTCAAGATGCCCTGGACTAAGCAACCAATGTTGTCAGAAACTAGCTCGACCCACCAGCATTCCAAAACCTGCTCTTGGACCCCTAGGCCCTGCAACCAGACCACAGAAAGTGGCTCTGCCCATCAGTAGGTTGACACTAGCCTGAGGACTTGACTTTACCAACCAGTGGTAAAGCAACTGCCCTAGGGACTCCTGAATGCAGACTCTGCTTACCAATAACACAGCATTACCCCCAGAGTTGCTGAGAGTTCCACAGTGAGATGCCTCATGACCCAGTCCCAACAACCAGTGGCTGGCAGCCTCCAAAAAAGTGGCCTGACAACCAAATGGACCAGAGGCCAACCAAACCTCTCAAATTATCCATATAATCAACCTGCCACAACAGAAGTACCCACAGAGGGGGCACTTCTAGCACATATACCTCTGGTGATGAGAGGGGAGTGCACTGTTGGGACATACAGGACATTACCTAAAAAGACCACTTCTTCAATGTCAGAATATATAACCAACATACCAGATTGGCAAAAATGAAAATAGCAAGTTAGGCAAAATGAGGCAACACAAGAACATGTTCCAAACAAAGGAACAAGATAAAACTCTGAAGAGGAATTAATTAAAAGATAGGCAATCTTCCAGAGAAAAAGTTCGAGTAGTCATTGTAAAAATGATCCAACAACTAGGGAGAAGAATGTATGCACAGAGAGAGAAGTTAGAAATTTTTAACAAAGAGTTAGAAATTTTAAGGGACAACCAAACAGAGATGAAAAATACAATAACTGAAAATATACACTGGAAGGAATCAACAGAATAAATGACACAGAGGAATGGATCAGTGAGCAGGAAGATAGACTAGCACAAATCACTGTTGATGAAAAAAAAATTTAAAAAAAGGATGAAAAGAAACAAGGACCCTTTAAGAGACTCTGGGATAACATCAAGCACACCAATAGTTATCTTTTAGGGGTCCCAGAAGAAGAGAGAGAAAAGGACTGAGAAAGTAACAACAACATCAAATAGAACATAATAGCTATAAACTTTGGAAACAGACATCAGAGTCCAGGAAGCATTGGAAGTCACATCCAGGGTTAACTCAAAAAAGAAAATATTAAGATATATTGTAAATAAAATGGAAAAAAAATTAAAGATAAAGAGAGAATATTAAAAAGCAGCAAAGGAAAAGCAACAGGCTATGTACAAGATAAATCCAATAAGGCTATCAGGTGACTTCTCAGCAGAAACACTGCAGGCCATAGGGGAGTCACACCAGACATCTAAAGTGATAAAAGAACAAAACCTGAAACCAAGAATACTCCGCTTAACATTATTTTCATTCAGATTTGAGGGAGAAATGAAAAGCCTCACAGAGAAGCAAAACCTAAAAGTGTTCTGCACCTCCAAACGAGCTTTACAAGAAATGTTAAAGGAACTCAACTAAGAGGTTAAAAAAAGAAAGAAAGAAAGAAAGAAAGAAAGACAAACTACATAAAAAGAAATATGAAAATCACATAAGGAAAAGAAAAAGCTCATCAATAACACCAAACTATAATAAATGCAGGAAATCATCCATACCCAAAGATAGCAGGAAGGATAAAAATTAAAGTAGCAAAATCATCTATATCTACAATAAACAGTTATGGGGTTAAGGGATACAAAAAAATTAGATGTAAACTATGATATCAAAAGCAGTAATTATGAGAGGAGAGTACAAATGTGAGGTTGTTAAAGTATATTATCATTAAGAGATTAGCCAGTTAAAGCAATCATTTATATATATATATATATATATATTATATATATATATATATTATATATATAGTTATAGTTGTTATAGTTATAGTTATTTATACACCTCAATCCAAGAATCTATAATAGATAAACACATGAATGAAAAATGAATTCAAGTGTAACAGTCAAGATAGTCATCAAATCACAGGAGAAGAGAACAAAGGGGAAAAAAAAGGGGGAGACACACAAAAAACCCAAAACAATTAACAAAATGACAATAAGAACATACACATCAATAATTACTTTAAAAGTAAACAGACAAAATGCTTCAATCAAAAGCTAGGGTGGCTAAATGAATACAAAAATAATACCCATATGAATGCTGCCTACAAGAGACTCACTTCAGAATTAAAGATAAACATAGACTGAAAGAGGGATGGAAAAAGATATTCCATGAAAATTTAAATCGAATGAAAGATGGAAATTAGAAAGATGGTAACGATAACCCTATATGCAAAACAGAAAACGAGACACAGATGTACAGAACAGAATTTTGGACTCTGTAGGAGAAGGCGAGGGTGGGATGTTTCAAGAGAACAGCATCGAAACATGTATATTATCTAGGGTGAAACAGATCACCAGCCCAGGCTGGATGCATGAGACAAGTGCTTGGGCCTGGTGCACTGGGAAGACCCAGAGGAATTGGGTGGAGAGGGAGGGGGGAGGGGGGATCGGGATGGGGAATACATGTAAATCCATGGCTGATTCATGTCAATGTATGACAAAAACCACTACAATATTGTAAAGTAATTAGCCTCCAACTAACAAAAATAAATTAAAAAAATTTTTTTTGTATAGAGAAGAGGAAACAAAAAAGAAAGATGTGGTAGCAATTCTTAAATAAAAAAAAATAGATTTCAAAACAGAGACTGTAATAAGAGACAAAGAAAGATATTATCTAATGATAAAGGGACAAATCCAAGAACAAGATAGAACCTTTGTAAATGTATATGCACGCAACCTAGGAGCATAGATCACCCAGAGAGAAAATCAATAAAGAAATACTGGTTTTAAATGAAATATTAGACCATTTGGACTTCAGTGTGATCACTCACCTAGAGCCAGGCATCCTGGAGTGCAAGGTCAAACGGGCCTCCGGAAGCATCAATACGAACAAAGCTAGTGGAGGTGATGGAATTCCAGCTGAACTATTTCAAATCCTAAAAGATGATGCTGTGAAAATGATGCTTGAAAAACTCAGCAGTGGCCACAGAACTGTAAAAGATCAGCTTTCATTCCAATCCCAAAGAAAGGCAAGGGCAAAAAAATGTTCAAACTACTACACAATTGCACTCATCTCACAGACTAGCAAAGCAATGCTGAAAATTCTCCAAGCTAGGCTTCAACAGTAGATGAATCAAGAAATTCCAGATATTCAAGCTGGATTTAGAAAGGGCAGAGGAACAAGAAATTGAATTGCCAACATCCATTGGATCACAATAGAATGGGAAAGACTAGAGATGTCTCCAAGAAAATTAGAGATACCAAGGGAATATTTCATGCAAAGATGGACTCAATAAAGGACAGACATGGTGTGGACCTAACAGAAGCAGAAGATATAAAGAAGAGGTGGCAAGAATACAAAGAAGAACTGTACAAAAATGATCATCACGACCCAGATAATCACAGTGGTGTGATCAGTCACAATCACCTAGAGCAAGATATCCTGGCATGTGAAGTCAAGTGGGCCTTAGGAAGAATCACTATGAACAAAGCTAGTGGACGTGATGGAATTCCAGTTGAGCTATTTCAAATCCTGAAAGATGATGCTATGAAAGTGCTACACTCAAAATGTCAGCAAACTTGGAAAACTCAGGAGTGGTCACAGGGCTGGAAAAGGACAGTTTTCATTCCAATCCCAAAGAAAGGCAATCCCAAAGAATGCTCAAACTACTGCACAATTGCACTCATCTCACAGCCTAGTAAAGAAATGCTCAAAATTCTCCAAGCCAGGGCTTCAGCAATACATGAAACATGAGCTTACAGATGTTCAAGCTGGTTTTAGAAAAGGCAGAGGAACCAGGGATCAAATTGCCAACATCTGCTGGATCATTGAAAAAGGAAGAGAGTTCCAGAAAAATATCTATTTCTGCTTTATTGACTATGTCAAAGCCTTTGACTGTGTGGATCACAATGAACTGTGGAAAATTCTGAAAGAGATGGGAATACCAGACCATCTAACCTGCTTCTTGAGAAACCTGTGTGCAAGTCAGGAAGCAACAGTTACAACTGGACATTGAACAACAGACTGGTTCCAAATAGGAAAAAGAGTATATCAAGGCTGTATATTGTCACCCTTCTTATTTAACTTATTTGCAGAGTACACCATGAGAAATGCTGGGCTGGAGGAAGCACAGGCTGGAATCAAGATTGCTGGGAGAAATATAAATAACCTCAGATATGTAGATGGCATCACCCTTATGGCAGAAAATGAAAAAGAACTAAAGAGCTTCTTGATGAAAATGAAAGAGGAGAGTGAAAAAGTTGGCTTAAAGCTCAACATTCAGAAAACAAAGATCATGGCATCTGGTCCCATCATTTTATGACAAATAGTTGGAGAAACAGTAGAAGCAGTGGCTGACTTTACCTTTTTGGGGGAGCTCCAAAATCAGTGCAAATTGTGATTGCAGCCATGAAAATAAAGACATTTACTCCTTGGAAGGAAAGTTATGACCAACCTAGACAACATACTAAAAAGCAGAGACATTACTTTGCCAACAAAGGTCCATCTAGTCAAGGCTATGGTTTTTCTAGTAGGCTATGGTTTGTCTCACATGTATGGATGTAAGAGTTGGACTATAAAGAAAGCTGAGTGCCAAAGAACTGTAGTGTTGGAGAAGACTCTTGAGAGTCCCTTGGACTGCAAGTAGATCCAACCAGTCCACCCCAAGGGACATCAGTCCTGGGTGTTCATTGGAAGGACTGATGTTGAAGCTGAAACTCCAATCATTTGGCCACCTGATGGGAAGAGCTGACTCATTGGGAAAAGACCCTGATGCGGGTAAAGATTGAGGGCAGGAGGAGAAGGGGACGACAGAGGATGAGATGGTTGGATGGCATCACTGACTCAATGGACATTGGTTGGGGTAGACTTTGGCAGTTGGTGATGGACAGGGAGGCCTGGCGTGCTGTGGTTCATGGGGTCACAAAGAGTTGGACATGACTGAGTGACAGAACTGAACTGACCTGAACTGATTGGATCACAGAGAAAACAAAATAATTCCAGAAAGATATTTACTTCTGCTTCATTGACTATGATATGTCCCTTGACTGTGTGGGTTACAACAAATTGTGAATAATTCTTAAAGAGATGGGAATACCAGACCACCTCACCTGCCTCCTGAGAAATTCGTGTGTAGGTCAAGAAGCAACAGTTAGAACTGGACATGGAAAAATGGACTGGTTACAAATTGGGAAAGGGTTATGCCAAGGCTGTATATTGTTAATCTGCTTATTTAACTTATATGCAGAGTACATCATGAGAAATGTCAGACTGGATGAAGCACAAACTGGGATCAAGATTGACAGGAAAAATATCCATAACCTCAGATATGTATATGACAACATGATGATGGCAGAAAGTGAAGACAAACTAAACAGCCTTTTGATGAAAGCGAAAGAGGAGTGTAAAAAAACTGGCTTAAAACTCAACCTGCCTGACTTCAGACTCTACTACAAAGCCACAGTCATCAAGACAGTATGGTACTGGCACAAAGACAGAAATATAGATCAATGGAACAGAATAGAAAGCCCAGAGATAAATCCACCTACCTACAGACACATTATCTTTGACAAAGGAGGCAAGGATATACAATGGAAAAAAGACAACCTCTTTAACAAGTGGTGTTGGGAAAACTGGTCAACCACTTGTAAAAGAACGAAACTAGAACACTTTCTAACACCATACACAAAAATAAACTCAAAATGGATTAAAGATCTAAATGTAAGACCAGAAACTATAAAACTCCTAGAGGAGAACATAGGCAAAACACTCTCTGACATAAATCACAGCAAGATCCTCTATGACCCACCCCCCAGAATATTGGAAATAAAAGCAAAACTAAACAAATGGGACCTAATGAAACTTAAAAGCTTTTGCACAACAAAGGAAACTATAAGCAAGGTGAAAAGACAGCCCTCAGAATGGGAGAAAATAATAGAAAATGAAGCAACAGACAAAGGATTAATCTCAAAAATATGCAAGCAACTCCTGAAGCTCAATTCCAGAAAAATGAATGACCCAATCAAAAAATGGGCCAAAGAATGAAACAGACATTTCTCCAAAGAAGATATACAGATGGCTAACAAACACATGAAAAGATGCTCAACATCACTCATTATTAGAGAAATGCAAATCAAAACCACAATGAGGTACCATTACACGCCAGTCAGGATGGCTGCTATCCAAAAGTCTACAAGCAATAAATGCTGGAGAGGGTATGGAGAAAAGGGAACCCTCTTACACTGTTGGTGGGAATGCAAACTAGTACAGCCACTATGGAAAACAGTGTGGAGATTTCTTAAAAAACTGGAAATAGAACTGCCATATGACCCAGCAATCCCACTTCTGGGCATACACATTGAGGAAACCAGAACTGAAAGAGACACGTGCACCCCAATGTTCATCACAGCACTGTTTATAATAGCCAGGACATGGAAGCAACCTAGATGCCCATCAGCAGACAAATGGATAAGGAAGCTGTGGTGCATATACACCATGGAATATTACTCAGCCATTAAAAAGAATTCATTTGAATCAGTCCTAATGAGATGGATTAAACTGGAGCCCATTATACAGAGTTAAGTAAGCCAGAAAGATAAAGAACATTACAGCATACTAGCACATATATATGGAATTTAGAAAGATGGTAATGATAACCCTATACGCAAAACAGAAAAAGAGACACAGAAGTACAGAACAGACTTTTGAACTCTGTGGGAGAAGGTGAGGGTGGGATATTTTGAAAGAACAGCATGTATATTATCTATGGTGAAACAGATCACCAGCCCAGGTGGGATGCATGAGACAAGTGCTCGGGCCTGGTGCACTGGGAAGACCCAGAGGAATCGGGTGGAGAGGGAGGTGGGCGGGGGGATCGGGATGGGGAATACGTGTAACTCTATGGCTGATTCATATCAATGTATGACAAAACCCACTGAAATGTTGTGAAGTAATTAGCCTCCAACTAATAAAAAAAAAAACAAAAAACAAACTCAACATTCAAAAAATGAATATCATGGCATCTGGTCCCATCACTTCATGCTAAATAGACTGGGAAACAATGGATAGAGTGACAGACTTTACTTCCATGGGCTCCAAAATCACTGCAGATGGTGACTACAGCCATGAAATTAAAAGATGCTTACTCCTTGGAAGGAAAGTTGTGACCAACCTAGACAGCATATTAAAAAGCAGAGACGTTACTTTGCCAACAATGATCCATCTAGTCAAGGCTATGTTTTTTTTCAGTAGTCATGCATGGATGTGAGAGTTGGTCTATAAAGAAAGCTGAGTGCCAAGGAATTGCTGCTTTTGAACTATGGTGTTGGAGAAGACTCTTGAGAGTCCCTTGGGCTGCTAGGAGATCCAACCAGTCCATCCTAAAGGAAATCAGTCCTGAATATTAATTGCAAGGACCGATGCTGAAGTTGAAGCTCCAATACTTTGGCCACCTGATGCAAAGAACTTACTAATAACCCTATAAGCAAGATAGAAAAAGAGACACGGACGTATAGAATAGACTTTTGGACTCTATGGGAAAAGGCGAGGGTGGGATGATCTGAGAGAATAGCATTGAAACATGTATATTATCAAGTGTGAAACAGATGGCCAGTCCAGGTTGGAGGCATGAGACAAGTGGTCAGGGCTGGTGCACTGGGATGACCCAGAGGGATGGGATGGGGAGGGAGGTGGGAGGGGGGTTCAGGATGGGAAACAAATGTAAATCCATGGCTGATTCATGTCAATGTATGGCAAAAACCACTACAATATTGTAAAGTAATTAGCTTCCAACTAACTAAAAGGAAAAAAAAAGAAAGAAAAGAAAAGAAAGAAAGAAAAGACCCTGATGCTGGGAAAGTTTGAAAGTAGGAGAAGGGGGCGACAGAAGATGAGATGGTTGGATGGCATTGCCGACTTGATGGACATGAGTTTGTTTGAGCTCAAGGAGTTGGTGATGGACTGGGAAGCCTGGTGTGTTGCAGCGCATGGGGTTGCAAAGAGATGGACATGATTGAGCAACTGAACCAAGTTCAGTTCAATCTAAAAGCAGCAGTATAGTTATTCTTTACAAGTACACATAGAATTTTCTCCAGGATAGATCACAGAATAGTGTGCAAAACAAATCTCAGTAAATTTAAGAAAATTGAAATTATATCATCTTTTCCAAAAATAAAGATATGAGACTAGAAATCAAGTATTAGAAAAAAAAATACAAAAGCACAAACATATGAAGGCTAAACAATATGCTATTGAGCAACCAATGAATTGAATAAGTCAAACATGAAATTTAAAAATACCTGGAAATAAATCAAAATGAGTATAAAATTATCCAAAAAATCTATGCTGTGCTTAGTCACTCAGCCGTGTCTGACTCTTTTTGACCGCATGGACTGTAGCCCACCAGGCTCCTCTGTCCATGGGGCTTCTCAAGGCAAGAATACTGGAGTGGGTTGCCGTGCCCTCCTCCAAGGGGTGGTCCCAACCCAGGGATCAAAACCCAGTCTCCCAAATTGCAGCCAGATTCTTTACCATCTTAACTACCAGGGAAGCCCAAAAATACTGGAGTCGGTAGCCTATTGTTTCTCCAGGGGATCTTCCCAACCCAGGAATCAAACCAGGGTCTCTTGCATTTGCAGACAGATTCTTTACCAACTGAGCTACCAGGGAAGCCCTATAAATAAAAAGCCTACAGCACCTGGTATTCCCAGGGGTCTCCCATCCAAGTACTAACTAGGCCCAATTCTGCTTAGCTTCCAAAGTCAGATGAGATTAGACGTGTTCAGGGTGGTATCTATGAGACACAGCAAAAGCAATTACTGGATCACTGAAAAATTAAAATATACCTAGAAATGAAAAAAAGAAATATGACATACCAAAATCTATGAGATATAGCAAATGAAATTCCGAAATGGAGGTTCATTGCAATATAGACCTACCTCTAGAAACAAGAGAAATCTCAATAACTAATTCATCTTTACACTCAAGGAAAATAGAAAAAGAAGAACAAACAAAGCCTAAAATTAGTATAAAGAAGGCAATAATAAAGATCAGGATACAAATAAAATAGAGATTAAAAGACAATAGAAAATATCAACAAACCTAAGAACTGATTCTTTGAAAAGATAAAAGTTTTAAACTTTTAGCCAGACTCACCAAGAAAAACAGAGGACTCAAATGCAATAAAAAATGAAAGAGTAGAAGGTACAACTGATACCACAGAAATACAAAGGATCATAAAAGACTCTTGTGAACAACTATACACCAGCAAATCAGACAACCGAGAAGAAACAGATGAATTCTTAAAAATTTATAATCTTCCAAGAAGAATTATAAGAATTAGAAAATCTGAATTGACCAAGATTGAATTAGTAATAAATAAACCTTCCAACAAGCCAAAGTCCAGGACCATACAACTTCACTGGTGAATTCTACCAAACATCACTGCCAACAGTTTATAGGCTCCAGTGCTGGGACACCTCAGGCCAAACAACCAACAGAGTGGAAACACAACCCCATCCATCAGCAGATAGGCTACTAAAAGTCTTCCTAGCACACAACTACCTGCTAAACACTTCTTTGACATGGTCCTGCTCACCAGAGGTACAAGACCCAGCTCCACCCACCAGTGGGCCAGAACCAGGCTCTCCCACCAGGAAGCCAGCACAAGTCCCTTAGACAGCTTCACCTGCCAAGGGGCAGAAAGCCAAAACAAGAAGAATTGTAAACTTGCAGGCTGCAAAATGAAAACTACAGCCACAGAAAATTAGACAAAATGAGACAGCAGAGGAATATATTCAAAATAAAGGAACAAGATAAAACGTCAGAACAACTGAGTGAAGTGGAGATAGGCAATCTACTCAAAAAGGAATTCAGAATAATAATAGTAAAGATGCTCCAAGATCTAAGAAAAAGAATGAAGGCAGAGATCAAGAAAATACAAGAAATGTTTAACAAAGAGCTGGAAGATCTAAAAGCAGAGATGAACAATACAATAACTGAAATGAAAAATACACTAGAAAAAAATCAACAGCAGAATAAATGAGTCAAAAGAATGAATAAGTGAGCTGAAAGATTGGTGGAAATCACTGTTGTGGAAAATAATAAAAATAAATGTAAGAAAAGAAAAAAAAAACAGACTAAGAGGTCTCTAAGACAACATTTGATACACCAATTTTTCACATTATAGGGTCCAATAAGTAGAAGAGAGAGAGAACAAGTCCAGGAAGTGCAGAGTATCCCAGGTATTGTTGGACACTACAACATTGATGAACCTCAAGACAATTATTTAGAGGGAAAGAAAACAGGCAAAAGGGGTATGCATTGTGATTATATATATATAACAAAACTCTAGAAAGTGAAAATGATGTCAGAAAACAGGCAAATGTTACCCTAAGAATAGGATTAAGTTGACAGACAGTGGCAGGAGCAAAAGATTAGAAACATGTTTATGTAAAGGAATGAAATTAGAACATTCTCTAACAACATATACAAAAATAAACTCAAACGGGACTAAAGACCTAAACATAAGACCAATTACTACAAAACTCCTATAGGAAACCATAGACAAAACACACTTCAACCTAATTTGCAGCAATATCTTTATCAATCCTTCTTCTAGAATAATGAAAACAAAAACAAAAATAAATGGGACCTAGTTGAACTCAAAAGTTTTTGCACATCAAAGGAAACTAGAGATAAAAGAAAAGACAACCCACAGAATAGGAGAAGATATTTGCAAACAATGGGGCCAACAAAGGATTAATCTCCAAAATTTAGAAACAGCTCATAAAAAACAAACAATACAATAAAAAATTGGGCAGAAGACCTAAATAAACATTTCTCCAAAGAATATATACAGATGGCCAAGAGGTACATGAAAAGATGTTTAACATTGCTAATTATTAGAGAAATGCAAATCAATACACACTACAATGAGATATCACCTCACACCCGTCAGAATGGCCATCATTAAGAAGTCTATAAACACAGCAAAAGAGACAGATGTAATGACCAGACTTTTGGACTCTGTGGGAGAAGGTGAGAGTGGGATGATTTCAGAGAATAGCATTGAAACATGTATATTAGCATATGTAAACTAGATGACCAGTACAAGTTCAATGCATGAAGCAGGGCACTCAAAGCCAGGGCTCTGGGACAACCCAAAGGGAAGGGGGTTCAGGACGAGGGGGACACATGTACAACTGTGGCTGATTCATGTCAATGTATGGCAAAAACCACCACAGTATTGTAAAGTAATTAGCCTCCAACTAAAATAAATAATTTTTTTAAAAAGTGAATAGTATTAAGCAGTCTACAAATAATAAATGCTAGAGGTGTGGAGAAAAATAAAGCCTCCTAACACTGTTGGGAAGAGTGTAAATTGATGATGCAACCACTATGGAGTACAGTGTGAAAGTTCCTTTAAAAAATCTCAAAATAGAGTTGTCATATTATCCAGCAATTCCACTCTAGGGCATATATACAGAGAAAACCATAATTCAAAATGATATATGCACCCCAATGTTCATTGCAGCACTGTTTACAATAGCTAAAACTTGGAAACAACCTAAATGTCCATTGACAGACGAATGGATAAAAAGATGTGGTACACATATACAATGGAATATTGCTCAGTCACTAAAGTGGATGAAATAATGCCATTTGCAGCAATATCAAAAGATTATCAAAAGTTAGAGAGAAAGACAAATATCATAGGATATCACTTATATATAGAGCCTAAAATAACTATACAGATGAACTTATTTACAAAACAGAAATAGATCCACAGACGTAGAAAACAAAATTATGATTACTGAAGGGGATAGTGAGAGTACAAGAGAGATAAATTAGGATCTTGGGATTAGCATATACACACTACTATATTAAAATAAATAAAAAACAAGGAGCTACTGTATAGCACAGGGAACTCACTTCAATATTCTATAATAACCTAAAAGGGAAAGAATTTGAAAATTTCCCTTTTCCCTAAAAGGGAAAAAAGAATTTGTTGTATACCTGAAAGTAACACAATATTGTAAATCTACTATACACCTATATTTTTTTTAAAGTGAGACAAATACCATATGATATCACTTATATATGGAATCTAAAATAGAACAGAAATGAACATATCTATGAAATAAAAATAGGACCACATATATAAAGAACAGATTTGTGGTTACCAAAGCAAAGGGTAGGAGGGAGGTAAGGAAGAGGAGTTTCTGATTAGCAGACGCAAGCTAAAGGTCCTGTTGTATAGTACAGTGAACTATATTCCATATCCTATTAAAATCCATAATGGAAATGAAGATGAGTAAAATATATATGTGTGTAACAATTACTTTGCTATACAACATAAATTAACAACCATTAATCAACTATACTTTAATTAAATTATTGAAATAATAAAAAATAAGTAAGGGAAAGATATGTAATGTATATCATAGGAAATATAGTTAACAATATTTTATTAACTTTGTACATCACCAGATGGTAGTTAAACTTATTGTAATGAACATTTCACAATGACCACAGATATGAAATCACTGTATTGTATACCTGAAACTAATATATCATTGTATGTCAATTATACTTCAGTTCAGTTCAGTTCAGTCGCTCAGTCATGTCTGACTCTTTGCAACTCCATGAACCGCAGCACGCCAGGCCTCCCTGTCCATCACCCACTCCTGGAGTCCACACAAACCCATGTCCACTGAGTTGGTGATGCCATCCAACCATCTCATCCTCTGTCATCCCCTTCTCCTCCTGCCCTCAATCTTTACCAGCATCAGGGTCTTTTCCAATGAGTCAGCTCTTCTCATCAGGTGGCCAAAGGATTGGAGTTTCAGCTTCAACATCAGTCCTTCCAATGAACACTCAGGACTGATGTCCTTTAGGATGGACTGGTTGGATCTCCTTGCAGTCCAAGGGACTCTCAAGAGTCTTCTCCAACACCACAGTTCAAAAGCATCAATTCTTCAGCACTTAGCTTTCTTTATAGTCCAACTCTCACATCCATACATTTGAGACAAACCATAGCCTACTAGAAAAAACATAGCCTTGACTAGATGGACCTTTGCTGGCAAAGTAATGTCTCTGCTTTTAATATGTTGTCTAGGTTGGTCATAACTTTCCTTCCAAGGAGTAAGCATCTATTAATTTCATGGCTGCACTCACCATCTGCAGTGATTTTGGAGCCCAGAAAAATAGTCAACTACTGTTTCCACTATCTCTCCATCTATTTGCCATGAAGTTATAGGACCGGATGCCACGATCTTAGTTTTTTGAATGTTGAACTTTTAGCCAACTTTTTCACTCTCCTCTTTAGTTCTTCTTCACTTTCTGTCATAAGGGTGGTAAAGATAATACCTGTATTGAGATTTTAAAAGTATATATATTCTTCCTAACTCATACTTATTCCTCTCTCTACTTCTGAATCTCAGGTCCTGGATTTTTTAAGCCACTTACTGATGATGCTTATCAGTTAGTGTGAAAACCAGTATGTTCGAATACCACTGTTTTGGACTATATGTATGTTTAATAGAAGCCAAAATTACTTTAACCATTTTGTACTTTTCTTTTCTACATTTATCTGATTAAAAGTACTGGTATCTACTACTGTAAGTACTTTATGCAAGTTAATAAAAAAGTCCAGGTCAGTCTGATCACAAAGATTCTTTCATAATACTATCACTATCAAACAACTTTCATAATTCTATTAAAATAATTGAACCTGATCTAACTATTGTCATTTATAAAAGAAAACCAAAGTCAGAGAGGTTAAGTGACTTGATTAGGGACAGCCAAAATAGACAAAACCAAGATTAGAAATGTAGGTCCTGGAAGCCATCTGCTCTAATTAGTTGTTCTAAGGCTTTTTTTCCTAATCTGTAGTTACAATTATTTTTTCCCACAGTCTGGTTTCTTTTCAACCTGGCCTCATTTCTTCTCAGTTCAGAATCTATAAGCCCCAGATACTCTGTGTAACTTTGCTAGCATGTATTTGTCCTATGACCTCTGTTCCAACAAAATACATGGAAGAGGATGCTGTTCAAACATGCTCTAGCACATCTGGCTCAGGTTAGTGGGGGAAGGAATCATGGCATAGTGGTTCTAGCCCTTGCTGGAGCACACCAACAACACATTATGGGACAAAGTGAACCTATAGTTTGCAGTTCTCAAAAGTGGCAGAGGCCCTATTTTCCCCTGTCCACGTGGTATTTCCATTCCAGGGAACTGCACTCTTAAGCCTACAGGGGTAGTGGTACAAGGCCTAGGTAGAATTGACCAAAACCAAAAGTCAAAAAATAATACGGTCTTTCTAAGAACACTAGTCACTTTTTGGGTCTCAGTGTCCCAACTACCTTAAAAGGAAAAAGTTGATCTGTGCCATCTCTAAAGTCCTTTTTCAGCTTTGATACATTATTATGTTATGCAATCAACTCTTTACAGAATGTTTTGTATGCCTGAAAGACTTGGCTAGATAATGGAACAAGCTTCAAGTCTGTGTCATTCAGCTTTGGGCAGGAAATCCGGGGAATGTGAGAAAGTCCTGAAGCAAAATTTCAGGACGTTTTTTTTTTTTTTCTGATGTATTTTCCTCCTGCTTGATGTTTTAGAAGGAAAAAAAAAGTAAGTGGAAATTAAAGACTTTTTGTTTTCACCAGCTGGAAATTTGGACCCTGCAAATGATCTAACTAACTATCTGAAATATTCTGAGTTGAACTCCACTATGACCCACCTAAATATTCTTCCATCCCTATACATGAATCCTCTCTTCTTTGAGGTAAATGGATGGGAAGAATTTAACACAGGAAAGGTTGAGGTATAAGTTGGGAAGTTATTCTGAGAAAAAATTTATCTTTTGTCCTTGGCAGAGACAGAGCTAAGAAATATTTATTTAAGCATTTATTTACTGAGTAAACATTTCCTGAGCACATACTATATGTAAGAGACTATTCTATGCACTTGGGATAGAGAACTGCATGAAAAACATAATGATTCAAAATAATCATGTGAGATTCCTGTTCTCCTGCCCTGGGTTACACTACTCAAGCTTGGCATGGCCAAAATACTGGTGTTAGCCAAGATTCTAACCTTCAAGAAAAGGACAGACAAGTGATGAAGACAAAAATTTTAGTTACTTCTTGTATGCTACCAATTGGCTGGTAAATCTTAGAGCCCAAACAGACTAAGAACACATTAACTGTACACCATCTTCAAAATTCTATGTGATGAACCACTTCCATCTCCCTCATCTTAAAATAAATTAGTCTTAAAAACTCAGATATATCCCCATCTCTTGATGTCCATTCTACTGTCTTGATAAAGTTTCCTCACCACCATCCCCTCAATTTTCCTGATAAAAAGAAAACTATCTTTCTATAAGACAAAAACCAGAGCATCTCCCAGGTTTAAGCTGAGAAGAGCTCAGAATGAATAAATAAAATGAAAATACCAATTCCTCAGGAAGCACTGTTGCAAATGCTGGAACTGCTCTTCCTTCCCATCTAAAGACTCCTTCCCTCCCAGCACCCTGCACAAAGGAATTTTTAGTTTCTGGTTACTCTTGGGTTATTCTTGTGCTACTTTTGGTTACTCTTTTAATGGAGATGGAGGCTGAGAGCACTGGGGCATTTGGACTTTTAAGGCTTTTCCTACATCCTCTCCACAAAAAGGACCATGTATTTTCTGTTCTGGGATGGGGAAGTAGGATAGTCCAAGACTTTTCCAGGTAATATAAATCCTAGGCTCAAGTTTAGAACCATGACCTATTAGTACTGATCTCAATTCATGTAATAGAAGTCAATAATTAGATACCCTTCTGAGAAATGTTGGCCAATGTGATTTGTCTACAAGTGTCATGCCTAGCTGGCAAAAGAATAAGAAATTTGGGGAATTTAAAGCAAGTGAAGGCTTCCTAATTGAGCTCAGTGGGATGATCATTCCTGCTCTTGATCTGTCATTGCATTAAGATGTCAGAAATATTGGTTCTTCTTGTTTTGACTAAATCTTTAGTAGGTATATAAATAAGAGTTTAGACTAAGCAGAAGGATGGCCAAGACATGAGGGGAAACTTTAATGCTACAGTTAAAAGACTAGCTGAGCTCTGTTCTTGTGTATTTATTATATAGAGGTAATTCTTGTGGAGCCACCAGATGATTCACTTTGCTCTGCATGACCATCCCAAGACACTGGGAACTTCCTGAGTTCTGAGTTTAGCTTCTGGCAAAAGCCAACACACAGCTCTTAATAATGGAGATTTAGAGGCATGTCCATGGCCAAAAGCAAAGTCAAGTTTCCCTAGTCCACCAAGAAGCCTCCTCCTAGGAAACAGAAGCTGGTTTGTATAGGACTGATTGTACAAGAAGAAGCATTCCCCAGTATCCCACTAGTTTTTGGCCTGGCCTGTTAGACACCGGGACGGGGTAGCCTGGTGGGCTGCTGTCTATGGGATCTCACAGAGTCAGACACGACTGAAGCAACTTAGCAGCAGCAGCAGCAGCAGCAGTTACGCACAGGCTCCAGCTCACTGAGTGCCAGTTAGAAGGTAGGAGAAGGATGTGACTTGTTCCTGCTTTGGGGTCTTTGTCTAAAAGATGTGTAAGGGCTTCCTCTGACTCTTAATCTGCCAAAGCAACATAATTGTGTGGAGGCATCATCTCAGCTCCCTCATTTTTTTCCAGGCAATTGCACCTGAACCTGAAACACCAATGCAATAAACTTTGAGAAAATAATACAGAGTTGGATGGAATATGAAGCTGCTGAATATATAGCTGGAGAAGCAAAGGTTGGGAAAAAGAATGAGGTTTTCCCTATGCCTTGCCAAGATCCCATCACCTATTCATAGGTCCCTCCAAAGGTGGATAAGCAGTTTTAGCTGCTCTAAGTTTTGATCTATTCTGTAGTCTATATCTTATTGTCTGCAGAGACATATCCCACATTTCACACTTCCTTCTTCACCCAAAACCCTTCTACTCTTCAAAAATTATAAATAAAAGGAAGCAACTTCTTTTCTGGTTTGATTCTGGTCTAAATGGCAAAGTTCAAATCTTCCTTGCTACCAAGCCTAGAGCAGGTTTTTACTTTCTCTCTCTACTAAACTCCACTCTTCTATATACACATATGTACATAACATGACCCACTTGATAGGTTAAGGGTCAAAATTAATCCTTCATTTAAAGCTAGGGTATTTAGGCAGAGTCCTGTAGGAGAAAGATTATTAAACTGCAGTCAGAATATCTGAGTTTAAGAGTTACTTTTGCTACTAAAATGCTCATGATCTTATGCCGGAAGCCAACACACGAGACCCTACCCATGACAAGGTCATGAGGGAGAAAACCTGACAGGCAAGGCGGATCAGGTTTTCAGGGGTTTTGAAAAGGCCAGCTCATGAGATCCCACCCATGACAAGGTCACGAGGAGAAAGCCTTACAGGCAAGGCAGATCAGGTTTTCAGGGATTTCGAAAAGCTGCCTCCAGTGCTCACCTTAAAGATGATGTCTGTCTTTCTGATGCCTGCCTCAATAGACTACTCCCTAATTTCTGTGACACAGGCAGAAGGCCTTCCCCAATCTCTTCCCAAATAAGAATCAATTTAGAACTTTAATCAATAAGTTTCCCAGGTGGTGGTATTTTATGAGATTATCCAGGGTGAAAGGAGTGTTTTAATTTAAACTCCTTTGCTGGTAGTTTGTTAGCCAAATGCATTTATGCCCTTGGTACTAATATGCATGATTGCTTATAATATCCTAATCATAAAATAGCATAAAGAACCTAATTATATAAAAGCCCTAATAGACATAGAGCCTTTTTGAGGGGTGAAGGAGTCCTATTAGAAAACATAAGAAAAATTATTCTAAAGGTGGTCATTGGGTTGACGTTTGCTTGCTGTGTTTTTGCTTTTAATGTGCTAAGGTTGTGTTATAGAAACCATTGTTAATATAGTTAAAGATCTAGAGAAATAAGAACTTAGCCCTAGTGTGGTAACAATGAGATGGTTGTTAATTGTCAGCCAGGAGTGCTAGGCAGAATCTGCCTCACCAAAGTTGCACAGTCAGTGTGGGGTAAACTTCTTAGATAAACACAACTGACAACTTCTGCAGAAGGATTAATTTTTGTATTAACAAGGTTATATTTCTACTCTGTACTATTGCCCTATGAGACTGCTACCTTTCAGTTAAGGTCACCATAGAAACGGAAAATAGGTTTACATTCACCTGACCTGCATAAAATGTTAATAAGCCCCAAGGCCAGAAGATCATGTGCTAAGAATTACCATAGAATTAGAAAGCAAAAAACATCCTGCTTTTCCTAAAAAACAAAATGATGTAATACTAATCCTGTGTAAGCATGAGTAAGCATCTTGTACCTTGAAAACGTTCTGAGTGAGGGTATAAAACATGTTGTCAAAAAGTAAAACACAGACTTGGCCCTATCAAGGCTGGTCTCACGTGTCTTCTCTCTCTCTCTCACTGAAGCCATTCATCCTGAGGGTATCCCCTGGATCCTGCCGAGGCCAGATCCCGGCAATCTTAGCAAATCAGTTTACTTCTATGAGCTTCTATTTTTGATTTGCAAAACAGGGGTACCTATCTCTGACAATCCTACAGCCCAGTGTTTCAAATCCAGATGAGATAATGGAGATGAAGAGACCTTGTAAATAGTATAACACTTTGGAATTATTGAGGTTTGAGGCCTAATAAGTACATTAGGAACTGCTCAGAGTTGAACAATCACAATAATTATCTAACTCAAAACTGTGAAAAACATTTCCCACCTTCAGTCATCTGGGGAATGAGCCACCAGGGAGGAACTGTGGATACATGTTGTGAGGTATCCCTCAGGATAAAAACCATAGTACCAGGATTTAAACTCATGTGTTTGAGAATTGTGTCTGTGAATGTCACTATTATAACCTTGGACATAACAGTAATTAAAAATGGACACAGTCGGGGAAGGAGTGGGTGAGACAGAGAGAGTAGGATTGAAACATACACATTACTAAATGTAAAATAGATAGCTGGTGGGAATTTGCTATAAGACACAGGGAGCTCAAACCTGGTGCTTTGTGACTGTCTAGAGGGATGGGATGGGGTGGCAGGTGGGAGGGAGGTTCAAGAGGAAGGGTGCATATGTATACCTATTGCTGATTAATGTTGATGCATGGCAGAAACCAACACAATATTGTAAAGCAATTATCCTCCAAGTAAAAGTAAATTAACTTAAAAAATGATAGTTACCACTTACCAAGATCTTTTGATAGGGCAAGCAGGAGCTAAGCACTGCTATTATGTGCATTTTATCATTTAATCTTCATAACATCCTATGAGTAGGAATATTGTTATAAATAAGGAAACCAAGGGACAAGGAGGTTACATAGTGCATAGAACAGCTGGAATTTGAACCTTGGACATTTTAACATAAAGATCACTGTCTTAAACCTATATAAAACCACATCTTACCTATCTGGACCAGAGAGCTTGAAAGGGTTCCTAAGCTTCTCGTTCTACTATACTGAAGTTCCATTCTTCTCTATTTAAGACCAGAGGCAGAATCAAAGTACTATAGTCACTGGAAATAGAGATAAGGTGGAAATGCTCTGTGATTTCCCTTTAAAACTCATCTCCTGCATGGTAGCAATAGTAGAATGGGTAAAAGAACTTACAATATGTATTTGTTTATCAGATATTTACTAGTATTTTTATATGTCAAGTATCTAAACACCTAACAGATACTTAATAATGTAATCCTCATAACAACCTTCAAACTGAGGTACAGCAAGTACCCAGGGTCATACAGAAAGTGGCAGAGCCAGGATTCAAATACAAGAGTTTGGCTTTAGGATCTGTGCTCTTAACCACTATGCTGAGCCAACTGTCTACTTAATAACTAAGTGCCAAGCACTCAGCTAGATGCCAGCTCTAAAACTGCTTCTTACAGGAAGTCATTAAGCCCTCCCTGACTACCCTGTGCTAGATGATTTCCATAAGTAATACTTAACAGTATTATACTTCCCACACATGGTTCATTCATAGAATCTCCAAGCCTGAAAAGTTTATTCAGAAGACATGGGTTCTAGTGTTAACTCTGTTTCAGAGCTGCTGTGTCACATTGGGCAATTCCCTTTGCCACTCTGAGCCTCAGCCAAATGGACAGACTGAATCAGACGGTCTGAGCTTTTGTGGCCTTCTTAGTATGACTGTAGAGTTTATACTCATTTGGTTTGGAAAATAGAGTTCTCATCTTCATGGGTCTCTTAGGATATCATCTTTTGGGCAAGGGTACTCTCTGATGAAAGGAGGAAGTCACAACCTGACCAGCCTTCTGAAAACGATCATTTTTCCACTCAGCAGGCCACTTGGGCCTAGTCACTAACATCTGAAATGAACTGCGCCCACTATTACCTCAGCAACTCTGTTCTCACCATTTCTTGTAGCTTTTCCCCAAATATAAATACTAACTCATCCTTTAAGATGCAGCTCAAAAACAGCTCCCTACAGAAAGTTGTTAAGCCCTCCCTGACTATCCTGTTACCAGACTCAGCCAGAATTTCATCCTCAATTTCATATTTCCTTGTATGAGCTCCCTGAGGTACAGTATTTTTTCCATCTGTTATTTCCCCACCAAAGTGACTAGCATAGTGCACGGTAGCTTGTTCAATAATTATTTGTTTAAAAAAAATAAAATAAAACCTCAGAAGAGCCTTCTGAAGGTCACTAAGTCCCTCATGACCTGACGGGGTCTATCAGAGACAGACAGCATCTTCCCTACCCTCCATTTAGTGAGCTCCTCGGGTCTCTATTCATGTTTTATCTGGTCCTCTGAGATACGAGACACCTCATAACTTGCCTTACTTAGGATATTTGCATGGCCTGGGCTCAAGCAGTCAAGTTCATTCCTACCATTCCTACATAATATTGCCTTCCTTTCTATTAGGGAAATTGATGTGGTCTGAGTTTGACAAGGTTTATGCCTAGAGCATCTCCAAGTCCTTGGGGCTGGTTTGAAAGATTCACTTTAGCTGGCCGAATTCCTTATGACTCTGGACTCCACATTCAGAGCAGTAAAGCTGTCTGCACAGTTTTTCTACAACCAATGAATACAAGTTGCAAAGTATTTGGTACACAGATATTTAATTGATTTTATGAATACTAACACAAAGAAAGTGGGACTATTACACAGATTATATGAATGGGGATAATGTTGAGAAAGTCTAATTCCCTACACTGTTAGTGAAAAAAAGTTATGTGGAAAAAAAAAAAAAAGAATGCTCAAATTCTTACTCTTCTACTCTCCAGCTAAGTCCAAATATTTGACATATTTAAGCAACTCATATTAAGCACTTACTATGCAGCAGGCACTTCATTATGAACTCTGAAGAGGATGAGGCTGAATAAGTTTCAGCCTCAACCCTCAAGTAATCTTGTAGAATCCTTTTGTGTTTCCTCTCTCAAATGGTGGTGTTGGACTTGCCTGTCCCCTTCAGTCATGCTGCCTACTTACCAAGCAATGTGATGTACTACAACCCTCCAAAATAACAAGTTAAAAGTCAAATCCATCCTGTGACCAATGTCAAACTTTTGAACCTCTCATTTTTCCTTTAGCTTTGTCATCTTATTTTTTTTCCATGTAAGATTGAATGAATTTGAGGTTCTATAAGCAATCTAGATGTATTTTCTCATTCCATGATATCTTTGTTAGTGTTTAGATAAAGACAACGTGGTATGATGGAAAGAGCATGGGGTGTTGGAATCAGAAAATCAAGAGATCAGATTCTTAATCTATCACAACAACTGTGCAACCTTAAGTAGGTCACTTATCCACACTGAATTTTAGTCTTCGTCTCTGTAAAATAAGGCTGTGGTGTCTAACTCAACATAGGTAATTCAAACAGCTTGTGCTTGTAAAGCACCTAATTTAGATGCTGTAACATGATAGAGGTGTTT
The DNA here is from genome assembly GCF_033118175.1 of Dama dama. Classification (NCBI taxonomy): domain Eukaryota; kingdom Metazoa; phylum Chordata; class Mammalia; order Artiodactyla; family Cervidae; genus Dama; species Dama dama. The sequence continues at coordinate 94,940,641 of NC_083714.1, read as the reverse complement.
TTTTAATTAATTAATTAGTCTTAATCGGAGGACAATTTCTTTACAATATTGTGGTGGTTATCGCCATACATCAACATGAATTGGCCACAGGTATACATGTGTGTCACCCATCCTTAAGCCCCCTCCCACCTCCTTCCCCACCCTATCCCTCTTAGTTGTCCCAGAGCACAAGCTTTGGGTACCCCTTCTCCTCATCCGCTTAATCTCTTTTCCTATTATATTTCTTAAACTTTAAATTTTGTATTGGGGTATAGCTGATCAGTAATGTTATGATAGTTTCAGTCAAACAGCAAATGGACTCAGCCATATATATATACATATGTATCCATTTTCCCCAAAACTCACCTCCCCTCAGGCTGCCACATAACATTGAGCAGTTCCATGTGCCATACAGTAGGTCTTTGTTTTAGATGGGTAACAAAATTTACCTATTTTTGAGGGCGAACTTGAGGTTCAAATGGAAAGCACTTTATAAGCTCTAAGGTGTTATATACAAAATAGTAACTACATGGACATGATTCCCTGACACAAAATTTCTTTTTTTCCCCTGCTGCCTCTTGGACTATTACTTTTAAAGCTCATTTAGCTTTATTGCTTTCAACATTCTCCCACTTGGCACCATGATTGTGCCTGTTCCTCAAGTTTCTGTTTTTCTTTTTTTCTCTCCCTCAGTGAGCTGATTTTGTCTTTCAGACTCAACTATCACTTTCAGCAGTTATAAATCAGGACTGAAACTTAGCTCATAAGGGTGTTGAGAGAAGTCAAATATCCTGAATACCAAGCTCTCAGAAAATGGAAAACTACTCTAAGTGTCTTAATTGTTAACATTAACACAAATATAAGTGGAAAAGATGGGTGAAGTTGCCCAAATAACATGTGGAAAGAAAGGTCAGGATTTGGAGTCAGATATCCTGAGTTCATTCAGTTGTCGCTCAGAAGTGTCTGACTCTTTTCGACTGCATGGACTACAGCAAGTCAGGCTTCCCTGTCCATCACCAAATCCCAGAGCATGCTCAAACTCATGTCCATTGAGTCAGTGATGTCATCCAGCAATTTCATCCCCCCTTGCCCCCTTCTCTCCTGCCTTCAAACTTTCCCAGCATTAGGGTCTTTTCCAATGAGTCAGTTCTTCACATCAGGTGGCCAAAGTATTGGAACTGCAGCTTCAGCATCAGTCCTTCCAATGAATATTCAGGACTGATTTCCTTCAGGGTTGATTGGTTTGATCTCCTTGCAGTCCAAGGGACTCGAAGAGTCTCCTCCAACACCACAATTTAAAAATATCAGTTCTTCAGCACTCAGCTTCCTTTACGGTCCAACTCTCACATCCATGCATGACTACTGGAAAAATCATAGCTTTGACTAGATGGACCTTTGTTGGCAAAGTAATGTCTCTGCTTTTTAATATGCTGTCTAGGGTTGTCATTGTTTTACTTTTTTTTTTTTTTTTTCATTTATTTTTATTAGTTGGGGGCTAATTACTTTACAATATTGTAGTGGTTTTTGCCATACATTGACATGAATCAGCCATGGAGTTACATATGTTCCCCATCCTGATCCCCCCTCTCGCCTCCCTCTCCATCCCATCTCTCTGGGTCTTCCCAGTGCACCAGCCCTGAGCACTTGTCTCATGCATCAAACCTGGGCTGGTGATCTGTTTCACCCTTGAGAGTATACTTGTTTCAATGCTATTCTCTCAGAACATCCCACCCTCGCCTTCTCCCACAGAGTCTAAAAGTCTGTACATCTGTGTCTCTTTTTTCTGTTTTGCATATAGGGTTATTGTTACCATCTTTCTAAATTCCATATATATGCGTTAGTATACTGTATTGGTCTTTATCTTTCTGGCTTACTTCACTCTGTATAATAGGCTCCAGTTTCATCCATCTCATTAGAACTGATTCAAATGAATTTTTTTTAATGGCTGAGTAATATTCCATAGTGTATATGTACCACAGCTTCCTTATTCATTCATCTGCTGATGGGCATCTAGGTTGCTTCCATGTCCTGGCTATTATAAACAGTGCTGCGATGAACATTGGGGTGCACGTGTCTCTTTCAGATCTGGTTTCCTTGGTGTGTATGCCCAGAAGTGGGATTGCTGGGTCATGTGGCAGTTCTATTTCCAGTTTTTTAAGGAATCTCCACACTGTTCTCCATAGTGGCTTTACTAGTTTGCATTCCCACCAACATTGTAAGAGGGTTCCCTTTTCTCCACACCCTCTCCAGCATTTATTGCTTGTAGACTTTTGGATAGCAGCCATTCTGACTGGCGTGTAATGGTATACCTCATTGTGGTTTTGATTTGCATTTTTCTGATAATGAGTGATGATGAGCATCTTTTCATGTGTTTGTTAGCCATCTGTATGTCTTCTTTGGAGAAATGTCTGTTTAGTTCTTTGACCCATTTTTTGATTGGGTCATTTATTTTTATGGAATTGAGCTGAGGACTTGCTTGTATATTTTTGAGATTAATCCTTTGTCTGTTGCTTCATTTGCTATTATTTTCTCCCATTCTGAAGGTGGTCTTCTCACCTTGCTTATAGTTTCCTTTGTTGTGCAAAAGCTTTTAAGTTTCATTAGGTCCCATTTGTTTATTTTTGCGTTTATTTCCAATATTCTGGGAAGTGTGCCATAGAGGCTCCTGCTGTGATTTATGTCGGAGTGTGTTTTGCCTATGTTATCCTCTAGGAGTTTTATAGTTTCTGGCCTTACGTTTAGATCTTTAATCCATTTTGAGTTTATTTTTGTGTATGGTGTTAGAAAGTGTTCTAGTTTCATTCTTTTACAAGTGGTTGACCAGTTTTCCCAACACCACTTGTTAAAGAGGTTGTCTTTTTTTTCCATTGTATATCCTTGCTTCCTTTGTCGAAGATAAGGTGTCCATAGGTACGTGGATTTATGTCTGGGCTTTCTATTCTGTTCCATTGATCTATACTTCTGTCTTTGAATCAGTACCATACTGTCTTAATGACTGTGGCTTTTTAGTTGAGCCTGAAGTCAGGCAGGTTGATTCCTCCAGTTCCATTCTTCTTTCTCAAGATTGCTTTGGCTATTCAAGTTTTTTTATATTTCATACAAATTGTGAAATTATTTGTTCTATTTCTGTGAAAAATACCGTTAGTAGCTTGATAGGGATTGCACTGAAAATATAGATTGCTTTGTGTAGTATAGTCATTTTCACAATATTGATTCTTCCAATCCATGAACACGGTATATTTCTCCATCTATTTGTGTCCTCTTTGATTTCTTTCATCAGTGTTTTATAGTTTTCTATATGTAGGTCTTTTGTTTCTTTGGGTAGATTTATTCCTAAGTATTTCATTCTTTTCGTTGCAATGGTGAATGGAATTGTTTCCTTAATTTCTTTTTCTGTTTTCTCATTGTTAGTGTATAGGAATGCAAGGGGTTTTTGTGTGTTAATTTTATAACCTGCAACATTACTGTATTCATTGATTAGCTCTAGTAATTTTCTGGGGGAGTCTTGAGGGTTTTCTATGTAGAGGATCATGTCTTCTGCAAACAGTGAGAGTTTTATTTCTTCTTTTCCTATCTGGATTCCTTTTATTTCTTTTTCTGCTCTGATTGCTGTGGCCAAAACGTCCAGAACTATGTTAGATAGTAGTGGTGAAAGTGGGCACCCTTGTCTTGTTCCTGACATTAAGGGAAATGCTTTCAAGTTTTCACCATTGAGGATAATGTTTGCGGTGGGTTTGCCATTAATAGCTTTTATTATGTTGAGGTATGTTCCTTCTATTCTTGCTTTCTGGAGAGTTTTTATCATAAATGGATGTTGAATTTAGTCAAAGGCTTTTTCTGCATCTATTGAGATAATCATATGGTTTTTATCTTTCAATTTGTTAATGTGGTGTACTACATTGATTGATTTGCAGATATTAAAGAATCCTTGCATTCCTGGGATAAAGCGCACTTGTTCATGATGTATGATCTTTTTAATATGTTGTTGGATTCTGTTTACTAGAATTTTGTTAAGGATTTTTGCATCTATGTTCATCAGTGGTATTGGCCTGTAGTTTTCTTTTTTTCATGGCATCTTTGTCTGGTTTTGCTATTATGTTGATGTTGACCTCATAGACTCAGTTTGGAATTTTGCCTTCCTCTGCAATTTTCTGGAAGAGTTTGAGTAAGATAGGTGTTAGCTCTTCTCTAAATTTTTGGTAGAATTCAGCTGTGAATCCATCTGGTCCTGGGCTTTTGTTTGCTGGAAGATTTCTGATTACAGTTTCGATTTCTTTGTTTGTGCTGGATCTGTTAAGATCTTATATTTCTTCCTAGTTCAGTTTTGGAAAGTTATACTTTTCTAAGAATGTGTGCATTTCTTCCAAGTTGTTCATTTTATTGGCATATAGCTGCTGGTAGTAGTCTCTTATGATCCTTTGTATTTCAGTGTTGTCTGTTGTGATTTCTCCCCATTTTCTTTCTAATTTCATTGATCTGGTTCTTCTCCCTTTGTTTCTTGATGAGTCTGGCTAATGGTTTGTCAATTTTATTTACCTTTTCAAAAAACCAGCTTTTAGCTTTGTTGATTTTTGCTATGGTCTCTTTTGTTTCTTTTGCATTTATTTCTTACCCAATTTTTAAGATTCATTTCCTTCTACTAACCCTAAGGTTCTTCATTTCTTCCTTCTCTAGTTACTTTAGGTGTAGAGTTAGGCTATTTATTTGAATTTTTTTCTTGTTTCTTGAGGTAAGCCTGTAATGTTATGAACCTTCCCCTTAGCACTGCTTTTACAGTGTCCCATAGGTTTTGAGTTGCTGTGTTTTCATTTTCATTTGTTTCTATGCATATTTTGATTTCCTTTTTTATTTCTGCTATGATTTGTTGGTTATTCAGAAGCGTGTTATTTAGCCTCCATATGTTTGAATTTTTAATAGTTTTTGTTTTTCCTGCAATTGAGATCTAGTCTTACTGCATTGTGGTCACAAAAGATGACTGGAATGATTTCTTTCTTTCTTTCTTTCTTTCTTTTTTAAATTTACCAAGGCTAGATTTATGGCCCAGGATGTGATCTATTCTGGAGAAGGTTCCATGTACATTTGAGAAAAAGGTGAAATTGATTGTTTTGGGGTGAAATGTCCTACGAATATCAATTAGGTCTAGCTGGACCATTGTGTCATTTAAAGTTTGTGTTTCCTTGTTAATTTTCTGTTTAGTTGATCTATCCATAGGTGTGATTGGGGTATTAAAGTCTCCCACTATTATTGTGTTATTGTTAATTTCCCCTTTCATTCTTGTTAGCATTTGCCTTACATATTGCAGTGCTCCTATGTTGGGTGCATATACATTTATAATTGTTATATCTTCTTCTTAGATTGATCCTTTGATCATTATGTAGTGTCCTTCTTTGTCTCTTTTCACACCCTTTATTTTAAAGTCTATTTTATTGGATATGAGTATTGCGGCCCCTGCTTTCTTTTGGTCTCCATTTGCATGAAATATTTTTTTCCAGCCCTTCACTTTCAGCCTGTATGTGTCCCTAGGTCTGAGGTGGTTCTCTTGTAGACAGCATATATAGGGGTCTTGCTTTTGTATCCATTCAGCCAGTCTTTGTATTTTGTTGGGGCACTCAACCCATCTACATTTAAGGTAATTATTGATAAGAATGGTTCCGTTGCCATTTGCTTTGTTGTTTTGGGTTTGTGTTCATACAACCTTTCTCTGTTTCCTGTCTAGAGAAGATCCTTTAGCATTTGTTGAAGAGCTGGTTTGGTGGTGCTGAATTCTCTCAGCTTTTGGTTGTCTGTAAAGCTTTTGAATTCTCTTTCATATCTGAATGAGATCCTTGCTGGGTACAGTAATCTGTGTTGTAGGTTATTTTCTTTCATTACTTTAAGTATGTCCTGCCATTCCCTTCTGGCCTGAAGAGTTTCTATTGAAAGATCAGCTGTTATCCTTATGGGAATCCCCTTGTGTGTTATTCGTTGTTTCTCCCTTGCTGCTTTTAATATTTGTTCTTTGTATTTGATCTTTGTTAATTTGATTAATATGTGTCTTGGGGTGTTTCACCTTGGGTTTATCCTGTTTGGGACTCTCTGGGTTTCTTGGGCTTGTGTCACTATTTTCTTCCCCATTTTGGGGAAGTTTTCATCTATTATCTCCTCGAGGATTTTCTCATGGCCTTTCTTTTTGTCTTCTTCTTCTGGGACTCTTATGATTTGAATGTTCAGGCGTTTCACCTTGTCCCAGAGGTCCCTGACATTGTCCTCATTTCTTTTAATTCTTTTTTCTTTTTCCTCTCTGCTTCATTTATTTCCACCATTTTATCTTATACTTCACTTATCCTATCTTATACCTCCATTATTCTACTGTTGGTTCCCTCCAGAGTGTTTTTTATTTCATTTATTGCATTATTCATTTTTAATTGACTCATTTTTATTTCTTCTAGGTCCTTATTAAACATTTCTTGCATCTTCTCAATCTTTGTCTCCTGGCTTTTTATCTGTAACTCTATTGTGTTTTCAAGATTTTGGATCATTTTTATTATCATTATTATAAATTCTTTTTCAGGTATTTTCCCTATCTCCTCCTCTTTTGTTTGACTTGGTGGGCATTTTTCATGTTCCTTTACCTGTTGGGTATTTCTCTGCCTTTTCATCTTATTTAGATTGCTGTGTTTGGGGAGGCCTTTCTGTATTCTGGTGGTCTGTGGTTCCTTTTTTTGTGAAGGTTTCACCCAGTGGGTGGGGTTGGACGATTGGCTTGTCAAGGTTTCCTGGTTAGGGAAGCTTGCGTCGGTGTTCTGGTGCATGGAACTGGATTTCTTCTCTCTGGAGTGCAATGGAGTGTCCAGTAATGAGTTTTGAGATGGGTCTATGGGTTTGGTGTGACTTTGGGCAGCCTGTATATTGATGCTCAGGGCCATGTTCCTGCATTGCTAGAGAATTTGCGTGGTATGTCTTGCTCTGGAACTTATTGGCTCTTGGGTGGTGGTTGGTTTCAGTGTAGGTATGGAGGATTTTGGATAAAATATCTTATTAATTAATGTTCCCTGTTGTCTGGAGTTCTCTCATATTCTCAGGTTTGGGGCTTAAGCCTCTTGTCTCTGGATATCAGTCTTATTCTTCCAGTAGCCTCAAGACTTCTACATCCATACAGCACTGATGATAAAACTTCTATGTTGATAGTGAAAGGATTCTCCACAGTGAGGGACACCCAGAGAGGTTCACATAGTTACATGAAGAAGAGGAGAGGGAGGAAGGAGATAGAGGTGAGCAGGAGGAGAAAAAGGGAGATTCAAGGGAAGAGAGACAGATCTAGGCAGTACTATGTTCCCTACATGTTCTCCACAGCTCAGAGCACACACAGAGATTCACAGAATTGGATTGAGAAGAGAAGGGGGAGGGAGGAAATAGAGGTGATCTAGGGGAGAAAAAGGAGAGTCAAAAGGGGGAGTGAGTGATCAAACAAGTAATCACACTCCTGAGTCAAAATGTGTACTGAAGGTTGGATTCTTAAATGTCCAAAATTGATATCAAATACTTAAAAACAAAGAATAAAAATCTAGAGTAGAGGTTAGACTCTTAAAAATACAATATTAAAAAACCACAAAAACACAAAAAAATTAAGCAATATATATATGAAGTTCACTTTAAAAATAGGGCCTTTTTTTGGGGGGGCAGGTTATAGTGGGTTATAAAAATGAAAATTAAAGAGTAATAGAGGACTTAAAAAAAGAGAGAGAAAAAAATTTAATTAAAAAATAGTAATAGTAAAAATATATCTAGGAATTTCTCTGGAGCTGTTGTGGGCAGCGTGGCTTCGGTTCAGTTTCAGATAGCTCCTTGTTCAAGCTTACACTTCTCAATATCTATAGGCCCCTTCCAGTGTAGTTGGTGTTAACTACAGGGATTTTAATCTGTTACACCTGTCACTTCTAAGGTGGTTCCCTTTGTTTATTTGGCTTCTGTTTGCAGGTCTCTTCAGTATCTAATTTCCGCCCTGACACAACTGGGTGGAAGTGGTCTCTTGTTTAGGTTTGCTTGTTCAGTTGTGCTGTGGGGAGGGAGGGGCACTGCAGACAAATATCACCGGTGTGTGTGAGGAGTACTCGCATTGTTCGGGCCACACTGGTTTTGCCACCGCTCACAGCATGTGTGCTTTCCCCGTCTACACTGCTCAGGCTCCAAGTTGCTCTACAGGGAGCGGGCCCTGAGTTGTGTGCACTTTCCAGGCCTAAGCTGCTCAGGTTCAGGTTTTTGGGTACTCCACAAACGCCCAGACTTGGTTGGGCCTGCATTTTGTGCCTTCCCTGTCCGAGCAGCTCAGGCAACCAGGAGCTTGACGAGCACACTCTCCCCAGGTGCAGTGTGCCTTATTTCCCCCGTGGTCCCAGCCTCAGTTTCTCGTCGCGCCGGTCGGATGTGCCTTGTGTCTCTTCTGGGGAGCTGATTTCTTTATGCGACCCGCCTGGCGGATGTCAACCATCCAGAATCTCAGGAAGTCTTTGGTTAGAGACTGGAAGCCTGTTTGCAGTTTGGTAGGGGATGCCATCTCTGGGGCCAAGTTTGCCCCTTTCCCCTCCCCCTGCCTCCTGCCTCTGGTGGGGGATGGGCCGGTCCACAGCCAGCTTGCTCTTCTCTTGTATTCGCTTAGTCCTTTGTTCTGGAAACGGGTGGGTAGTGCCTAAGTTTAGGGCTTTTCCCAGGTTAATTCTCTCTCTCTTGCTATCCCACAGTTTAAGTTCCTATCTCCCCTTAGCTCCCTCAGATTGCCCTCAGGGCTTTCAGGCCCAGTCCTTACCCTAAGCAATGCCGCTGTCATGTACCATCTGCTCTCTGTTCAGCCCCCACTTGCTGGTGGTGGATGCAAGCATCTGGGGTACTTTTCTGCTGGGAGTTGTTTTTAGGCATGTAATCTGTGGATTTTATTTACTTTTCCTCCCAGTTAGGTTGCCCTCTGAGATTCGAAAACTTCCCCCAGACCTGCTGGTGAGAGGGTTTCCTGGTGTTTGGAAACTTCCTCTATTAAGACTCCCTTCCCGGGACGTATCTCCATCCCTAACTCTATTGTCTCTCTTTTTATCTTTTATATTTTGTCCTACCTCCTTTCAAAGACAAGGGGCTGCTTTTCTGGGTGTCTGATGTCCTCTGCTAGCGATCAGAAGTTGTTTTGTGGAGTTTTCTCAGCGTTCAAATGATCTTTTGATGAATTTGTGGGGGAGAAAGTGGTCTCCCCATCCTATTCCTCTGCCATCTTAGCTCCTCCCTAACTGTGTTTTTATATTTAATGCTCCAATCCTGCCAGCCAGTTTAAGCTTCTTAAAACATAGGCCCAATCATGTCACATCCATAGTACAAACCCTTCAAGGTCACACTACTACTCAAATAATTATGGTATATCCATATTGTATATGCATACATGTATATACATATCCATATGGTATATCCATAATAAAAAAACTATACAGCCATGAAAATGAAGGAAGCAACTGTATATGTACTGATTTGGCACAATCTTCAAGATGTGGTAAGCAGTAGAAATTTACATAAGATAGTATAGACTATGTAGCAGTTTACATTTCTATTTTTAAAAAGAGCTAGAATTAAACATCTTATTGTATTAATAGGAAAAGGAAACCAACAGAGTTGGGAATTAAGAATTTTCTGTAGATTTTCATTTTACCATTTATTACCATGTATGTTATCTTGACAAAAGAAAAGAAAAAAATTCGGTAGATTTTCACCATATATATTTTTAGGGTCTTAATACTTTGGTCTGAATTTTACAGACCTCCATAACCTGGTACTAAAAGACCTTTTGCAAATCTTTTTCAAATATTGTTAGGCTTTCCAGGTGGTGCTAGTGATAAAGAAACCACCTGCCAATGCAGGAGACACAAGAGACACAGGTTCAAATCCCTGGGTAGGAAAGATCCCCTGGAGGTGGGCATGGCAAACCACTTCTGTATTCTTGCCATAGACAGAGGAGGCTGGCAGACTACATTGCATAGTGTCACAAAGAGTCAGATATGACTGAAGCCACTTAGCATGCATGCACACACCCTATTCATGTTACTCTTAGCCATGGTTTCTTTTACACACCCATCAAATTCTAGCCTCTATTCCTCTGTGCTTGTGTAATAGTCCTTTATGTATCAAACAATACAGAGCATGTCTCGAGTATTCTTTTAAAGTTATTCTGTCTCTATAAACCTTTACTTATGCTTAAAATCTGAACTCCAACACCCTCACAACAGACAATTCCTCATGTAATGCTCCAGGGAGCTTTTGTTGTTGTTGTTGTTGATGTTCAGTCGTTAAGTCATATATGATTCTTTGTAACCCCATGGACTGTAGATTGCCAAGCTCTGCTGTCCTCCACTATCTTCTGGAGTTTGCTCAAATTCATGTCCATTGAGTCAGTGATGCTATCTAAGCATCTCATCCTCTGCTGCAGCATTCTCTTTTAGCTCTCTTAAAATGAAGATTTAAGAGCTGTAACACTATATTCTATCAATGCAGTTTAATATTAATAGCATACTAGGTTTTTATTTTATGCATCTGCATGATTTTGACTTGGGCTATCTTACAATTAAATCAATCCTTCTTCCCCCAACCAAGTTGCTTTTTTTTTTCTTATGTGCTGGTTGCAATTCACATCTCTTATAGACTGTGTGGATGAGTTGTGGGACCCATGTAAGATCTTTATTTTATTTTTTTAAATTCCATGTTGTTAGAATTAATCATTGCTCCAAACTGCTGCTATCTTTGTGCTGCACTCTGGTTCTGTTATTCAATATGTCTGCTGACCCTGCCAAATTTCTGGTGTTCAAATAATTCACTGTTCATCATTTTTCTTCTTTCAGTTCAGTTCCGTCACTCAGCTGTGTCTGACTCTTTGCGATCCCATGGGTTGCAGCATACCAGGCTTCCCTGTCCATCACCAACTCCCTAGGCACATACAAACACATATCAAATTAGTATAGCAAAAATTAGTAAAATTTTACTGCATTGTGTTTCAAGGTTAGCTTTTGTTAATCTTTCAAGTAGGGGTCAAGGGAACATTTAAAGGCAAGTTTAGTAAAACTCATCATACTGTGCTAGAATTTTACATCAAATACAAAAAAAATGTATGAGGTGAATTCATTGAATCATCCACCTTTGAAAAATATACATACTTATTTTAGCATAACAAGATAATGTGTAGTCATAGTCAAATATATGGTAAATATGCCAACTCTAAATAAACGGTATGCAGTAGAGGTTGAATAAATGCTTGGAAGAGCTGGTATATTTATGCTTCCATAGTCTGTAACAGAAAAATACCATCAAACAATATTAATCAGTATTTTAATTACACAGTGCTCTGTTGGGCCTTGTGCAAAAAATAAACAAAAACCCAATAATTAGCTATGATCCAACTTGAGACACATACCAATAAACAAACAAACAAAAAACAAACAAAGCACCAAGACATCAGAGAACAAAGGCATCAATCAATATATGAGTGGACAGCAAATGGTTAGTTAGCATCATCTATAGGTTACAGGAAGTTTGCAGTTTTACCTCTTGCCCTTAAGATCTGGATAGAATGGGTTGAATTACTGTTCAATGTTCTATGCACAATCCAAGGCAGTTATTAAGATTTCTGTGTCTTGGTGGGGAATTTAAATTCTCATGGTCACTTCTGTCCTGGATTCATGCCTCTAATGAATTCCATTTTGCTCCTCTACATGTTTCAGCATTTTCTTGTCTTCCTCAGGGGCACTTGGCTTTCTTTTTGATTTCCAGAAAGGAAAAACAAACTAAATTCTTAGTGTGTGATGCATTTTAATGAAGGACTGAAAAAATGATAGAGATTCATATCATAATCAGACAATTTCAACTGAATATTAGTCATCCTTCTTCTTAAAAAGTCCCTAGACTATTTCAGCTGACTCAAGTGTTTCCTCAATCCATTTCATTTCTCTCTCCCTTTTCTTGTTCTCCTTGCCCTCTCACCATACCCAGCAACTCAGTTTAAAACAATTCTTTGAGCTGGTTTTGTCCAAACAATGGAGAGTTTCTTACATGATCTCCCAACCTACGTTTAGATATTCTTTGTATATGTAAAGATTCATTCAAGCAATCTGCTTAACAGTGGGTTATCTACACAAAATCTCATTTTTTCTACCCCATGAAGGGCTACAAATTTAAATGTTGATCAACATGATTATATTAAAAAATCCTCGAACCCAATCACATCTCTCTTTATATTAGTTATACACTGCTGCAGAAAAAAAATTACTCCAAATATAGCAGTTTAAAACAACACACATTTATTATCTCAGAGTTTCTACAGGTCAGGAATCCATTAGCACTTAAATTTCTAGCTCAGAATCTCTCATGAAGTTGTAATCAAAATGCCAAAAGGGAGGGATTTCAAGATGGCTGAGGAATAATATGGAGAGATCACTTGCCCCTCCACAAATAAATAAAATTCATCTGCATGCAGAACAACTCCTACAGAATACCTTTGAACACTGGCAGAAGATCCTGGACTTTGAAAAGGGCAAGTCAGTCTCCTCAGAATGCGTGTGTGATTCTTTGGGTGTTCTTAGGTGTTGAGTGTTGCTTTCACTGTTAGTCTTGGGGTGTTGTCTTCTGTGTTGTATACCCTGTGAAGCCTGGGTGCTACAGTAAGGGCTTGGGCCTGCACCCCTGAGGTGGAGATCTGAGTTCAGGACTTTGGACTACCAGAGAACTCACATCCCCAATGGAACATTAATCAATGAGAAATCTCCCAAAGGCCTCCATCTCAATACTAAAGCCAAGTCTTACCCAAAAGCCAGAAAGCTTTAGTGCCAGGTACCTCACAACAAATCATCAGCAAAACAGGAATACAATGCTGTCCATTAGCAGACAAGGTGCCCAAAGCCATACCAAGTTCATAGACACCTCAAAACATGCTACTGGATATGGCACTGCCTTTCAGAGAGACAAGATCTAACTCCATCCACCAGAATACAGGGACAAGTCCCCTCAACCAGGAAATCTTCACAAGACATTGATCCAACTCCATTCATAGGGGGTAAATCCCACACTTAAAAGAAAAACACCTTTCAGCCTACAGAAATGTGACCCCCCCTAAACAGTAAATTAAATTAAATGAAAAGACAAAGAAACACACAGCAGATGAAGTAACATGGTAAAACCCCACAAGACCAGACAAATGAAGAAAAAATAGGCAGTCTACTGGAAAAACAATTCAGAGTAATGATAGTAAAGATGATCAAAAATTTTGGAAATAAATGGAGGCACAGATAAATAGACTGCAGGCATGGATTGAGAAGATACAAGAAATATTAAAGAAGAAACTAGAAATAAAGAACAGGCAATTGTCAAAGAACAATACAATAATTGAGATTAAAAATACACTAGAGGGAACCAATGGCAGAATAACTAAGAAGTGAGCAGAATGGTGGAAATAACTGAAGCAGAGAAGATTAAAGAAAAATAGAATAAAAAGAAATGAGTACAACCTCAGTGACCTCTGGAACAATATTAAGCACATGAAAAATTGAATTATAGAGGTCCCAGAAGAAGAGGAAAAGAAAGGATATGAGAAAATATTTGCGAAGTTTATAGTCAAAACTTTCCTAACATGGGAAAGGAAATAGGCACCCAAGTCCAGAAGGCCCAGAGAGTCCCATACAGGATAAACCCAAGGAGAAACACATCAAGACACATATTAATCAAAGTAATGAAAATTAAACACAAAGGAAAAAAATATTAAAAGCAGCAAGGGAAAAGCAGCAAGTAACATACACTGGGCTGCCCATAAGGCTAGCAGATGATATTTCAACAGAAACTATGCAGGCCAGAAGAGAGTGGCAGGACATACTTAAAATGATGAAAGGAAAAAAAAAAAAAGCTACATCCAAGATAACTCTATTCAGCGAGGATATAATTCAGATTTGAAGGAGAAATCAATAACTTTACAGACAAGCAAAAGTTAAGAGAATTCAGCCCCACCAAATCAACAATGCTAAGGAAACTTCTCTAGACATGAGACACAAGAGAAAGAAAAGGCTTACAAAAACAAACCCAAAATAACAAAGCAAATGGAAATAGGACCATACATATCAATAATTGCCTTAAATGTAAATGGATTAAATGATTCAACCAAAAGACACAGATTGGCTGAATGGATACAAAAACAAGACCTCAATATATGCTGTCTACAAGAGACCCACCTCAGACCTAAAGACACATAGACTGAAAGTGAGGGGATGCCAAAAGATATTCCATATTCCATGCAAATGGAAATGAAAAGAAAGTGGGAGTAACAATATTCATATCAGATAAAATAGACATTAAAAGAATACCATTACAGGAGACAAGGAAGGGCATTACATAATGATCAAGGGATCAATTCAAGAAGTTATACCAATTATACATATATATGTACCCAACATAGGAGCACCTCAATACATAAGGCAAATGATAACAACTATTAAAGGGGAAATTGACAGTAACACAATAATAGTGGGGAAATGTAACATTCCACTCACACCAATGGATATAGCATCTACACACAAAAAATTAATAAGAAACAAAAACTATAGATGATACAGTGGGCCAGTTGAACCTAAATAATATCTAAAGGGCATTTCATCCAAAAACAGTAGATTTCTCCTTTTTCTTAAGTCCACATGGAATATTCTTCAAGATGGATCACATCTTGTGTGATTAAAAAAGAATTGGAAGGTTTTAAAATTTGAAATAATTTGAAGTACCCTTTCTGATCACAATGTTACAAGATTAGATTACTGAGTACAGAAAAAAAAACTATAAAAATAAAAAAAAAACATTGAAACTAACAATATGCTTCTGAATAAACTAGAGTCACTGAAGAAATTAATGAGGAAATCAAAAACTACTTAGAAGTAATCGAAGAAATTAATGAAAAAATTAAAGAAATACTTAAAAGTAATTGATAATGAAAACATGGCAACTCAAAACCTATGGGCTGCAGCAAAAGCAGTGCTAAGAAGAAAGTGCATGCAATATAAGCCTACCTCAAGAAACAAGAAAAACATTGAATAAACAAATACACCTAGAGCAATTAGAAAATGAAGAACAAAACCTCCAAAAGTTAGTAGAAGAAAAGAAATCATAAAGATCAAAGCAGAAATAAATAAAAAAGAAATGAAGGAAGCATTACCAAAGATCAATAAAACTAAAAGCTGGCTCTTTGAGAAGATTAAAAAAAACTTGAAAAAAAAAAAAAAAAAACACATTAGCCAGTTTCATCAGAAAAAAAAAAAGAAGACTCAAATCAATAAAATTAAAAATGAAAGAGAAGTTACAATAGACAACACAGAAATATAGAGCATCATCAGGAACTCTGTTCAGTTCAGTTCAGTTGCTCAGTCGTGTCCGACTGTTTGCCACCCCGTGGAATGCAGCACACTAGGGCTCCCTATACATCACCAACTTCCGGAGTTTACTCAAACTCCAATTGAGTCAGTGATGCCACCCAACTATCTCATCCTCTGTCGTCCCCTTCTCTTCCTGCCGTCAATCTTTCCCAGCATCAAGGTCTTTTCAAATGAGTCAGCTCTTCACATCAGGTGGCTAAAATATTGGAGTTTCAGCTTCAACATCAGTCCTTCCAATGAACATTCAGGACTGATTTCCTTTAGGATGGACTGGGTGGATCTCCTTGCAGTCCAAGGGACTCTCAAGAGTCTTCTCCAACACCACAGTTCAAAAGCATCAATTCGTTGGCACTCAGCTTTCTTTATAGTCCAACTCTCACATCCATACATGACCACTGGAAAAACCATAGCCTTGACTAGACGGACCTTTGTTGGCAAAGTAACGTCTCTGCTTTTTAATATGCTGTCTAGGTTTGTCATAACTTTCCTTCCAAGGAGTAAACCTCTTTTAATTTCATGGCTGCAGTCACCATCTGCAGTGATTTTGGAGCCCAAAAATTAAAGTCTGGCACTGTTTCCACTGTCTCCCCATCTCTTTCCCATGAGGTGGTGGGACCGGATGCCATGATCTTAGTTTTCTTAGATTTAAGCCAACTTTTTTCACTCTCCTCTTTCACTTTCATCAAGAGGCTTTTTAGTTCCTCTTCACTTTCTGCCATAAGGGTGGTGTCATCTGCGTATCTGAGGTTATTGATATTTCTCTCGGCAATCTTGATTCCAGCTTGTGCTTCTTCCAGACCATGGTTTCTCATGATGTACTCTACATATAAGTTAAATAAGCAGCATGACAATATACAGCCTTGACGTACTCCTTTTCCTATTTGGAACCAGTCTGTTGTTCCATGTCCAGTTCTAACTGTTGCTTCCTGACCTGCATACAGGTTTCTCAAGAGGCAGGTCAGGTGGTCTGATATTTCCATCTCTTTCAGAATTTCCCACAGTTTATCATGATCCACACAATCAAAGGCTTAGGCATAGTCAATAAAGCAAAAATAGAGGTTTTCCTAGAACTCTCTTGCTTTTTTGATGATCCAAAAGATGTTGCCAATTTGATCTCTGGTTCCTCTGTCTTTTCTAAACCCACCTTGAGCATCTGAAAGTTCATGACTCACATATTGTTGAAGCTTGACTTGGAGAATTTTGAGCATTACTTTACTAGAGTGTCAGATGAGTGCAATTGTGCGGTGGTTTGAGCACTCTTTGGGATTGCCTTTCTTTGGGATTGGAATGAAAACTGACCTTTTCCAGTCCTGTGACCACTGCTGAGTCTTCCAAATTTGCTGGCATATTGCGTGCAACACTTTCACAGCATCATCTTTTAGGATTTGAAATATCTCAATTGGAATTCTATCACTTCCACTAGCTTTGTTCTTAGGCACAAAGGGACTGCTATGAAAAAATATATTCAAAAAAACTGGACAGCCTCGAAGAAATAGTCAAATACTTAGAAATATAGCCTTCCAAAACTGAACCAGGAAGAACAGAAAGAAGGAACATACCAATCAAAAACACAGAAATTGAAACTGTAATAAAAAAATCTTCCAGGGAGTTTGGGTCAAGATGGTGGAGTAGAAGGACGTGACAGAAACAAAATCACAACTAATGTTTGAACAGTCACGGACAGGAGGAAGCTGGAACCCACCAGAAAAAGATACCCCACATTCAAATACAAAGGAAAAGCCTCAATGAGACAGTAGGAGGTGTGTAATCATGATATAATTAAATCCGATACCTGCTAAGTGGATTACCCAAAAACTGGAGAAAAATAATACTATAGAAGTTCTACCACTGTTGTGAAGGCTCTGAGCCCCACATCTGGCTTTGCAGCCTGGGGATCCAGCAAAGGGAATGGGAATGCCCAGGAAATCTGACTTTGAAGGTCAAGGGGATTTTATCATAGGACTTCCACAGAACTGGGGGAAACAGATTCCACTCTTGGAGGGCACAAACAAAATCTTGCACATACCAAGACCCAGGGGGAAAGAGCAGTGACCCCACAGGACACTGAACCAGAACTACCTGCTAGTGTTGGGGGGTCTCCTTTGCAGTCATGTGTCAGCAAAGGCTCACTTTGGGAATGAGGGCCTTGGCAGTAGCAATCCTGGAAGTTGTCCCTTTGGCATAAGTCCACTTGGAGATTGCCATTAACCCTACCACAGATCCCATACACCCTGAGGCTGTGTCGTCTCAGATCAAACAACTAACAGAGAAGGAGCCCAATGCCACCCATCAGTAGATAATTAGATTAAACTTTTATTGAGCATGGCCACGCCCACCAGAGCAAGACCCAACTTTTCCCACAGTCAGTACCTGTCATCAGGAAGATTACACAAGCCTCTTAGCCTCATATGCCAGAGAGGTGAGACAACAAAGAAGAAGAGCCACAATCCCACAGGAGCAGCTAAAACAAAAACCACATCACAGGAAATTAATCAGAATGAAAATGTAGAGGGTTATAGCCCAGATGAAGGGACAAAGTAAAACCTAAAAAAACAACTAAATGAAGTGGAGATAGGCAAACTTCCAGAAAAATAATTCAGAATAATGATGGTGAAGATGATCCAGGATCTCAGAAAAAGAATAGATAAGATGCAAGGAATATTTATTAAAAACCTCAAAGAACTAAACAATCATAGATGAATAATACAGTAGAAGGAATCAACAGCAGAATAACTGAGGCAGAAGAACAGATAAGTGACCTGTAACACACAATGGTGGAAATCACTGCCACAGGCAAGAAAATAGAAAAAAGAATGAAAAATTTGACAGTCTAGAGACCTCTGGGACATCATTAAACACATCAACATTTGCATTATAGGGGTCCCAGAAGGAGAAGAGATATAGAAAGAGCTTGAAAATATATTTAAGGAGTTAATAGCTGAAAAGTCCACTAACATGGGAAAGGGTGCACATGCCAGCCATGTCCAGGAAGAACAGAGAGTCTCAGGCAGGATAAACCCAAGGAGGAACACACCAAGACACATAGTAATCAAACTGACAAAAATTAAAGACAGAGATAAAACATCAAATGCAACAAGGGAAAAATGACAAATAATATACAAGGGAAATCCCATCAGACCGTCAGTTGACTTCTCAACAGAAAATCTACAAACCAAAGAGAACAGAACAATATACTTAAAGTGATGTAAGGGAAGAACCTACAACCAAGAATAATCTTGCAAGACTCGTCTTCAGATCTGAAAGAGGAACCAAAACTTTTCAGACACACATAAGTTAAGAGAATTCAGCACCACCAGACCAGCTTTACAACAAATACTAAAGGAACTTCTCTAGGCAAGAAATATAAAAGAAAGAAAAGACCTACACGAAATAAACACAAAACAATTAAGAAAATGGTTTAAAAAAAGAGGATCATACATATTGACAACTACCTTAACTGTAAATGGACTAAATGCACCAACCTAAAGACATAGACTGGCTGGGTGGATGAAACATGTGCATGTATGCATTTCCACTTACCATAATACTGTAATTAACCTCTCAAATTGTATGTAATAATTTTATGTTGTTAGGTTAATCTTGTTTCCAAAATGGCTTGCAATTGTAATTATCTTTTAATTTTTCCCTGGCTATTGATTTTGAAAACTGATGAACATCTTTTTCTATTGTGAGTATGTAACCATTATTAAATTAATACCATTGTATTATGATTGGTCAACAGAAAACAATGGAATTTTGCATCATTAAAACTACCATTTAATAGGAGAACCTGTAATCACTTTCTAAAATCCAGATGCATTTCATAAAAAGCTTGGAATTTTTGGAAAAATAAAAATGCCCAGGTATTGATTTTTTTTTGTTGTTTTGCCTCCAAAGTTCAAGATATGTTTCCTATAAGCATCTGTGTTTAAAAGAAATGAGCTATATAATGATATTTCTACTTTTATCTAGCTTGTTTCACTTTTTCTATTTTGTATTCAGTAATCCCATTTCATTTAGTTTATGTATACAATTTTGCATTCCAGTACCCTATGATGAAAAGGACCTTCTAGAACTAACACCCAAAAAGATGTCCTTTTCATTATAGGGAACTGGAACACAAAAGTAGGAAGTCAAGAAACACCTGAAGTAACAGACAAATTTTGCCTTGGAGTACAGAATTAAGCAGGGCAAAGGCTAATAGAGTTTTGCCAAGAGAATGCACTGGTCATAGCAAACACCCTCTTCCAACAACACAAGAGAGGACTCTACACATGGACATAACCAAATGGTCAACACTGAAACCAATTTGATTATATTCTTTGCAGCCAAAGATGGAGAAGCTCTATAGGGTCAGCAAAAACAAGACTGGGAGCTGACTGTGGCTCAGATCACGAACTCCTTATTACCAAATTCAGACTTAATTTGAATAAAGTAGGGAAAACCACTAGATGATTCAGGTATGACCTAAATCAAATCCCTTATGATTATACAGTGGAAGTGATAAATAGATTAAAGGGATTAGATCTGATAGACACAGTGCCTGAAGAATTATGGACGGAAGTTTGTGATATTGTACAGGAGACAGGGATCAAAACCATCCCCAAGGAAAAGAAATGAAAAAAGGAAAAAATGGCTGTCTGAGGAGGCCTTACAAATTGCTGTGAATAGAAGAGAAGCAAAAGGCAAAGGAGAAAAGGAAACGTGTACCTATTTGAATGCAGAGTTTCAAAGAATAGCAAGGAGAGATAAGAAAGCCTTCCTCAGTGATGAGTGTAAAGAAATAGAGGAAAACAGTAAAATGGTAAAGTCTAGAGATCTCTTCAAGAAAATTAGAGATACCAAGGGAACATCTCATGCAAAGATGAGCACAATAAATGACAGAAATGTTATAGAACTAACAGAAGCAGAAGATATTAAGAAGAGGTGGCAAGAATACACAGAAGAACTATACAAAAAAGATCTTCACGACCCAGATAATCACAATAGGATGATCATTAACCTAGAGTCAGCCATCCTGGAATGCAAAGTCAAGTGGGCCTGAGGAAGCATCACTATGAACAAAGGTACTGGCAGTGATGGAATTCCAGTTGAACTATTTCAAATCCTAAAAGATGATGCTGTGAAAGTGCTGCACACAATATGCCAACAAATTTGGAAAACTCAGCAGTGGCCACAGGACTGGAAAAGGTCAGTTTTCATTCCAATCCCAAAGAAAGGCAATCCCAAAGAGTGCTCAAACCACCGCACAATTGCACTCATCTGACACTCTAGTAAAGTAATGCTCAAAATTCTCCAAGACAGTCTTCAACAATATGTGAGTCATGAACTTCCAGATGCTCAAGCTGGATTTAGAAAAGACAGAGGAACCAGAGATCAAATTGCCAACATCCGTTGGATCATCAAAAAAGCAAGAGAGTTTGAGAAAAACCTCTATTTCTGCCTTATTAACCATGCCAAAGC
This sequence comes from Dama dama, assembly GCF_033118175.1. Taxonomy (NCBI): domain Eukaryota; kingdom Metazoa; phylum Chordata; class Mammalia; order Artiodactyla; family Cervidae; genus Dama; species Dama dama. Next base: position 94,919,795 of record NC_083714.1, on the reverse strand, counting down.
CTTTAACTGTGTGGACCACAACAAACTGTAGAAAATTCTGAAAGAGATGGAAATACCAGACCACCTGACCTGCCTCTTGAGAAATCTATATGCAGGTCAGGCAGCAACAGGTAGAACTGGACATGGAACAACAACGGTTCCAAATAGGGAAAGGATTATGCCAAGGCTATATATTGTCATGCTGCTTATTTAGCTTATATGCAGAGTGCATCATGAGAAATGTTGGGCTGGATGAACACAGACTGGAATTAAGATTGCTGGGAGAATTAACAATAACCTCAGATACGCAGATGACACCACCCTTATGGCAGAAAACAAAGAAGAACTAAAGATCCTCTTGATGAAAGTGAAAAAGGAGAGTGAAAAAGTTGGCTTAAAGCTCAACATTCAGAAAACTAAGATCAAGGTACCCAGTTACATCACTTCATGGCAAATAGCTGGGGAAACAGTGACAGGCTTTATTTTCCTGGGCTCCAGAATCACTGCAGATAGTGACTGCAACCATGAAATTAAAAGATGCTTACTCCTTGGGAGAAAAGTTATGACCAATCTAGAAAGCAACCTAAAAAGCAGAGACATTACTTAGCCAACGAAGATCCATGTAGTCAAAGCTATGTTTTTTTCAGTAGTCAGGTATGGATGTGAGAGTTGGACTATAAAGAAAGCCGAACACAGAAGAATTTATGCTTTTGAACTGTGGTGTTAGAGAAGACTCTTGAGAGTCCCTTGGACTGCACGGAGATCCAACCAGTCCAACCTAAAGGAAATCAGTCCTGAATATTCATTGGAAGGACTGATGCTGAAGATAAAACTCCAACTTTGGCCACCTGATGTGAAGAACTGACTCATTTCAAAACACCCCGATGCTGGGAAAGATTGAAGGCAGGAAGAGAAGGGGACGACAGAGGATGAGATGGCTGGATGGTATCACCGACTCATTGGAAATGAGTTTGAGTAAACTCCTGGAGTTTGCAATGGACAGGGAGGTCTGGCTTGCTTCAGTCCATGGAGTCACAAAGATTCGGACACGACTAACTGACTGAACTGAACTAAACTGCTGTATACAATTTCACCATCTTTTTTTGTTGTTCTTTCTCAAGCCTTTGCCAAGCATAGTGGAAATGGTTTTGTACACCCAAGAATGTAAATAGCATGTATGATATAATATCTATATTAGAAAACTTGTACATTTTTGCCAAGCTTAAAACTTCATGGTATTTTGATTCTACTTGTTTGACTTAATATTAATAGAATGCTAGATTTCTAATTTATATTCCCTCAAAATTTGATATAGTTTCATGTATCCAATATTAATGCTAAAAGGCTAGATATTTAATTAGTAATTTAAAAAATGATTGAGGCTTGAAACTGCTAATCCAATTCAGATGAGATTATGTTGCTTAAAAAAAGGAAATTAGCATGTAATACAGTATTATTTCAGCTTCCCAGGTGGTACTAGTGGTAAAGAAGCTACCTGCCAATGCAGGAGATGTCAGAGACTTGGGTTCAATTTCTAGATTGGGAAGATCCCCTGCAACAGGGCACAGTAACCCACTCCAGTATTATTGCCTAGAAAATCCCATGGACAGAGGAGCCTTGTAGGCTATGGTTCATAGGGTTGCAAAGAGTCAGACATGCATCTTATCATGCATGTGCACACAATATTATTAACTAAAATACAAATTTTGTTCAAATTTCACAAAATTTTATGCTAGTGTCCATTTGTTTTCATATCTTATTCAAGATTCCAAATTGTATCCTCAGCAGAATTCCAGCAAACAGAATCCACCAACACATGAAAGTAATCATACACATTGTTCAAGCAGGCTTTATCCCAAGGATTCTTCAATATATGCAAATCAATGTGATACATCATATTAACAAACTGAAAGATAAAAACCATACAATCATCTCAATAGACACAGAAAAATTTCAACAAACTTCAACACCCATTCAAAAAAAGAAAACTCTCCAGGAAGTAAGCTTACAAGGAACATACTCCAATATTTAAAATGGCCATATATAATAAAAGCCATATGTGACAAGCCTATAGCAATCATTATTCTCAATGGTGAAAAATTGAAAACATTTCCTTTCATATCAGGAATAAGACGAGGGTGCCCACTCTCACCACTAATATTCAACATAGTTTTGGAGGGCCTAACTGCAGCAGTCAGAGAAGAAAAAGAAATAAGAGGAATTCAGATTGGAAAAAAAAACAAAAACAAAAACAGGAACTAAAACTCACTGCAGATGCTGCTGCTGCTACTGCTAAGTTGCTTCAGTCATATCCGGCTTTGTGGGGCCCCATAGATGGCTGCCCACCAGACTCCTCTGTCCATGGGATTCTCTAGGCAAGAATACTGTAGTGGTTTGCCATTTCCTTCTCCACTGTTTGCAGATAACATGATACTATACCTAGAAAACCATAAAGATGCCACCAGAAAATTACTAGAGACAATCGATTAATGAAGTCACAGGATATAAAATTAACACACAACAATCCCCTGCATTCTAATACAAAACAATGAAAAATCAGAAAGAGAAATTAAGGAAATAATCCCATTCACCATTGCAACAAAAAGAATAAAATACATAGGAAAAGACGTACCTAAAGAGACAAAAGGACTGTATACAGAAAACAATAAGACATTTACGAAAGACATCAAAGATGACACAGATGGACAGAAATACCATGTTCTTGGATGTGAAGAATCAGTATTGTTAAAATGGCTCTATTACCCAAAGCAATCCAGAGATTCAGTGCAATCCTTGTCAAACTACCAAAGTCATTTTTCGCAGAAGTAGGACAAACATTTCACAAGTTGTGTGGAAGCACAAAAGACCCCAAATGGCCAAAGGAATCTTGAGGGTGAAAAATGGAGCTTGAGAAAACAGCTTTAATGACTCCAGATTATATTGCAAAGCTACAGTCATTAAGACAGTATGGTACTGGCACAATAGGATAAATATGGACTAATCAACCAAGATAGAAAGCCCAGACAGAAAGCCATGTACATATGGGAAACTTATCTTTTAAAAAAGAGGCAATAATAAACAATGGAGAAAAAATAACCCCTTCAATAAGTAGTTCTGGGAAAACTGGACAGCTACATGTAAAAGAATGAAACTAGAACACTTCTTAATATCAAGTTCAGTCTCTCAATCGTGTCTGACTCTTTGCGACCCCATGGACTGCAGCACGTTAGGCTTCCCTGCTAATCACCAACTCCTGGATCTTGCTCAAACTCATGTCCATCGGGTCAGTGATGACATCCAACCATCTCATCCTCTGTTGTCCTCTTCTCCTCCTGCCGTCAATCTTTCCCAGCATCAGGGTCTTTTCCAGTGAGTCAGTTATTTGCATAAGGTGGTCAAAGTACTGGAGTTTCATTTTCAGCATCAGTCCTTCCAATGAATATTCAGGACTGATTTCCTTCAGGATGGACTGGTTGGATCTCCTTGCAGTCCAAGGGACTCACAAGAGTCTTCACCAACACCACAGTTCAAAAACGACAATACTTCACCTCTCAGCTTTCTTTATGGTCGAAGTTTCACATCCATACATGACTACTGGAAAAGCCATACCTTTGACTAGATGGACTTTGTTGGCAAAGTAATGTGTCTGTTTTTTAATATGCTGTCTAGATTGGTCATAGTTTTTCTTCCAAGGAGCAAGCATATTTTAATTTCATGGCTGCAGTAATCATCTGCAGTGATTTTGGAGCCCCCCAAAAATAAAGTATCTCACTGTTTCCATTGTCTCCTCATCTATTTGCCATGAAGTGATGGAACCAGATGTCATGATCTTAGTTTTCTGAATGTTGAGCTTTAAACCAACTTTTTCATGCTCTTCTTTCACTTTCATCAAGAAGTTCTTTGGTTCTTCTTCACTTTCTGCCATAAGGGTGGTGTCATCTGCATACTTGAGGTTATTGCTATTTCTCCTGGTAATCTTGATTCCAGCTTGTGCTTCATCCAGCCTGGCATTTTGCATGATGTACTCTACATATAAGTTAAATAAGCAGTGTGGCAATATACAGCCTTGACATACTCCTTTCCCGATTTGGAACCAGTCTGTTGTTGCATGTTCGGTTCTAACTGTTGCCTCTTGACCTGCATACTCATTTCTCAGGAGGCAGGTAAGGTAGTCTGGTATTCCCAACTCTTTAAGAATTATCCACAGTTTATTGTGATCCATACAGTCAAAGGCATTGGCATAGTCAAGAAAGCAGAAGTAGATATTTTTTCTGGAACTGTCTTGCATTTTGATGATCCAGCAGATGTTGGCAATTTGATCTCTGGTTCTTCTGCCTTTTGTAAATCCACCTTTAACATCCTGAAGTTCTTGCTCCACATACCCTTGAAGCCTAGCTTGGAGAGTTTTGAGCATTACGTTGCTAGTGTGTGAGATGAGTGCAACTGTGCAATAGTTTAAGCATTCTTTGGCATTGCCTTTCTTTGGGATTGGAGTGAAAACTGACCTTTTCCAGTCCAGTGGCCACTGTTGAGTTTTCCAAATTTGCTGGCATATTGAGTGCAGCACTATTCACAGCATCATCTTTTAGGATTTGAAATAGCTCAACTAGAATTCCATCATCTCCAGTACCTTTGTTTCTAATGATGCTTCCTGAGGCCCACTTGAATTTGCATTCCAGGATGTCTGGATCTAGGTGAGTGATCACACCATCATGGTTATCTGGGTCATGAAGATCTTTCCTGTATAGTTCTTCTATGTATTTTGCCACCTTTACTTAATACCCATGCAAAAGAATGAAACTAGAACACCTCTTAACATCATACATGAAAATAAATCAAAATATGTTAAAGACCTAAATATAAGGCAAGAAAACAGAGAACTTTTGGAGGAAAACATACACAGTTCACTCTTTGACATACACCACAGCAAATCCTCTTTGACCCACCTCCTAGAGTAATGGAAATAAAAACAAAATAAAGAAATGGAACCTAATTAAGGTTAGAAGCTTTTGCACAGCAAAGGAAACCTCAAAGAAGGTGAAAATAGAACCCTCAAATTGGGTGAAAATAATAGTAAATGAAACAACTGTCAAGGGATTAACCTCCAAAATATATAAGAAGCTGTGGTACATATACACAATGGAATATTACTCAGCCATTAAAAATAATACATTTGAATCAGTTCTAATGAGATGGATGAAACTAGCCTATTATACAGAGTGAAGTAAGCCAGAAAGATAAACACCAATACAGTATACTAACACATATATATGGAATTTAGAAAAATGGTAATGATAACCCTATATGCAAGACAGAAAAAGAGACACAGATGTATAGAACAGACTTTTGGACTCTGTGGGAAAAGGCGAGGGTGGGATGATCTGACAGAATAGCATCAAAACATGTATATTATCAAGTGTGAAACAGATTGTCAGTCCAGGTTGGATGCATGAGATAAGTGCTCAGGGCTGGTGCACTGGGATGACCCAGAGGGATGGGATGGGAAGGGAGATGGGAGGGGGGTTCAGGATGGGGAATACATGTAACTCCATGGCTGATTCATGTCAATGTATGGCAAAAACCACTACAATATTGTAAAGTAATTAGCCTCCAACTAATAAAAATAAATGGAAAAAAAAGTTTCATGAGATAAACACTAAAAAAAAAAAAATAAGAATCTCATGTAGCTCAATAACAGAAAAACAAATAACCTAATGAAAAAGTGGATAGAAGACATAAACAGACATTACTCCAAAGAAGACATACAGGTGGTTAATAAACACATGAAAAGATGCTCAACATCACTCATTGCTAAAGAAATGCAAATCAAAACTACAATGAGATATCATCTCACACTGGTCAGAATGGCCATCATCAAAGTATCTACAAATAATAAATGTTGGAGAGAGTGTGGAGAAAAGGGAACCCTCTTGCACTGTTGGTGGGAATGTAAATTAATACAGGCACTACAGTGCACATTATGAATATTCCTTTAAAAAATTAGGAATAAAGCTACCATATGACCCAGCAATCCCACTACTGGGCATATACCTTGAGGAAATCAGAATTGAAAAAGACACATGTATCCCACTGTTCATTGCAGCACTATTTATAATAGCTAGTACATGGAAGCAACCTAGATGTCCATCGACAGATGAATGGATAAGGATGTTGTGGTACATATTCACAATGGAATAATCCTCAGCTGTAAAAAGGAACACATATGAGTCAGTTTTAATGAGGTGGATTGGCCTAGAGCTTATTACACAAGGCGAAGTAAGTCAGAAAGAAAAAGATAAATATTGTCTATTAATGTATAGGGTTTCCCTGGTGACTCAGATGGTAAAGAATCTGCTTGCAATGCAGGAGACCTGGGTTCAATTCCTTGATTGGGAAGATCTCCTGGAAAAGGGAATGGCTCCCCACTTATATATTCTGGCCTGGAGAATTCCATGGACTGTATAGTCCATGGAGTTGTAAAGAGTTGCACACATCTGAATGACTTTCACTTTCACAGTGGTGAAGAGTGTATAGTCTTGGATAAGACAGATTGAGTTTGAATCTTGGCCCTACCATTTATTTTATAGGATGTCTCTGTAGCTCAAATAGTAAAGAATCTGCCTGCAACACAGGAGACCAGTGTTCAATCCCTGTGTCTGGAAGATTCTCTGGAGAAGGGAATGGCAATCCTCTCTGGTATTCTTGCCTGGAGAATCCCAGCAACAGAGAAATCTGGCGGGCTGCAGTCTGTAGGGTTACAGAGTTGGACATGACTGAGTGACTAAAGAATATATAAGGAATCTAGAAATATAATACTGGCAATCTTATTTGCAGGGTAGCAAAGGAAACACAGACATTTTGGACACAATTGGAGGAAGAGTGGGTGGGGTGATATGAGAGAATAGTACTGAAACATACACATTACCATATGTAAAATAGATAGTCACTGGGAGTTCGATATATGATGCAGGGAAAGCAAAATCAGTGCTCTGTGACAACCTAGATGGGTGAGATGGGAATGGAGGTGGTAGTGGGCTTAAAGAGGGAGGTATACATATGTTCGGTATACAAATAGTGTATATTAATGCATATATATGGAATCTAGAAAAATGGTATGGATGAACCAATGTTCAGGGCAGCAATGGAGATGCAGACATAAACAGACTTGTGGACACAGTGGGGGAAGGAGAGGCTGGGACGACTTGAGAGAGCAGCTTTTAAACATATACATGTAAAATGGATAGCCGGTGCAAAGTTGCTCTATGACACACGGAGCTCATAACCAATGCTCTGTGACTACCTAGAGGAGTGGGATGGTACGGAAGGTGGGAGAAAGTTTGAAGGGGAGGGAGTATATGTTTGCCTATGGCTGATTCAAGTTGATATATGGCAGAATCCAACACAATATTGTGAAACAATTATCCTCTAATTAAAAATAAATTAAGATTCCTCTTTTGCACCTCAAGACTGACCAGGCTGTTGGTTCTTCTTTCTCTTCCTTTCTCCTGGCCTCACACAGTTGCTTTGTGCCTGTAGTTTGCACATTTTCCAGCCACTGTTTCCCGCATGGACTTGGGGTTTGTCCTGATATCTGAGAAGAAGAGAGCTTCCCAGAAGGAGGCAGTGGGAACACTACAGGGGAGATCAAGCCCTGAGACTTTGGAGTGGGAGCACTGATTCCAAGACCCTAGAATATCAGAGAACTAACCCTAGGGAGTATCAAATAGTGAGAACTCACACAAAGGCAACCACCTGTGTACAAGACCCACATCACCCAACCAGTAGCACCCTGTGCAGGACACCTCATCTAAACAACATACAAAACAAAAATACAAACCAGATCATCAGCTGACAGGATTACCATCTCACTCAGCCTTGTGCATCAGAGGGAAAACAAACGAACAAAAATTCAGCACAAATCTCACCCTATATGAAGCTTACACAAACCACAGGAGAGCAGAAAGCAAAAGGAAGAAAGATTTCAACCTTGAGGCCTGGGAAAAGGAGACCTCAAACAAAATAAGTTAAAAAAAAAAAAAAGGAATAATGAAAAGGCAGAGAAATACTACACAAGTGAAGGAACAAACTAAAAACACAGAAGTCCAAATAAATGAAGTGGAAATAAGCAAACTATCTGAAAAAAATTCAAAATAATGATAGTAAGGATGAGCAAAAACCTTGAAAACAGAATGCATAAAATGCAAGAATCAGTTAACAAAGACCTAGAAGAATTAAAGAATAAACATACAGAGACAAACAAAACAATTACTGAAATTAAAAATATACTAGAAGAAATCAATAGCAGAATATCTGAAGCAGAAGAACAAATCAGTAAGCTGGAAGGTAAAATGGTGGAAATAACTTCTAAAGAGCAGAATAAAGTAAAAAGAATGAAAAGAACTGAGGATAGCCTCAGAGACTTCTGGGACAATATCAAATGCACCAACATTTGAATTATAGGAGTCCCAGAAGAAGAAGAGAAAAAGAAAGGTTATGAGAAAGTTTTTGAAGAGATTATAATGGAAAATTTCCCCAACATGGAAGAGGAAATAGTCAATCAAGTCCAAGAGGCACGAGTCCCATACACGATAAACCCAAGGAGAAACATGCCAAGACACATACTAACCAGGCTAACAAAGACTAAACAGAAAGAAATAATATTAAAAGCAATAAAGAAGAAGCAACAAGTAACATACATGGTAAACCCCATACACTTAACAGCTGATCTTTCAGCAGAAACTCTGCAGGCCAGAAGAGAATGGCATGATATATTTAAAGTATTGAAAGGGAAAAATCTACAACCAAAATTACAGTACCCAGCAAGCATCTCATACAAAATTGATGGAGAAATAAAAAGCTTTAAAGAGAAGCAAAAGTTAAGAGAATTCAGTACCACCAAACCAGTTTACAACAAATGTTAAAGGAACTTATATAGTCAAGAAATACAAGAGGAGAAAAAATATCTACAAAATCAACCCCAAACAATTAAGAAAATGGCAATAGGAACATATATATCAATAATTACTTTAAAAATAAATGGATTAAATGCTGCAACCAAAAGACACAGACTGGCTGAATCGATATGAAAAGAAGACCCATATATATGCTGTCTATAAGAAACCCACTTCAGACCTCAAGACACATATAGACTGAAAGTGAGAGGGTTAAAAAATGTATTCCATACAAATGGGAAGCAAAATAAAGCTGGAATAGCATTTCTCATATCAGACAAAATAGACCTTAAATTAAAGAAGATTGCAAGAGATAAGGAAGGACACTACATAATGATCAAAGGCTGAATCCAAGAGGAAGACATAACGATTGTAAATATCTATGCACCCAACGTAGGAGCACCTCACTACATAAGACAAACACTAACAGACATGAAAGAAGAAACTGACAGGAACACAGTAATAGTAGGAGACTTTAACACCCCACTCACACTGATGAACTGATCAACAAGTCAGAAAAATTAATAAGGAAGCACAAGTCTTAAATGATATATTAGATAAGATGTATCTCATTGATATCTTCAGGACATTCAATCCAAATACAGAAGAATAAGCCTTCTTCTCAGGTGCACATGGAACATTCTCCAGGATAGACCACATCTTGGGTCACAAATGAATCCTCAGTAAACTAAAGAAAATTGAAATTGTATCAAGCATCTTCTCTGACCACAACACTGTAAGACTAGATATTAACTACAAGGAAAAAAAAAAAAAAAACAGCAACTGTAAGAAACCCAAAAACATGGAGATTAAACAACACGTTTCTAAATAGCCAACAGGTTACTGAAGAAATCAAAATGGAGATCAAAAAATTTGTAGAGACAAATGACAAGGAAAACATGGCAACTCAAAACCTATGGGATTCAGTGAAAGCAGTTCTAAGAGGGAAGTTTATAGCAATACAATCCTACTTCAAGAAACAAGGAAAACATTGAATAGACAATATAACTTTACACATAAAACAACCGGAAAAAGATCCCAAAAAATTAGTAGAAGGAAGGAAATCATAAAAATCTGTGCAGAAATAAATTAAAAAGAAATAAAAGAAACAATCAGTTCAGTTCAGTTCAGTCACTCAGTCGTGTCCGACTCTTTGCGACCCCATGAATCGCAGCACGCCAGGCCTCCCTGTCCATCACCAACTCCCGGAGTTTACTCACACTCATGTCCATTGAGTCGGTGATGCCATCCAGCCATCTCATCCTCTGTTGTCCTCTTCTCCTCCTGCCCCCAATCCCTCCCAGCATCAGGGTCTTTTCCAATGAGTCAACTCTTCACATGAGGTGGCCAAAGTATTGGAGTTTAATACTAAAGATTAATCAAACTAAAAGTTGGTTCTTTGAGAAGATAAACAAAATTGACAAGTCTTTAGTCACACTCATCAAGAAAAAAAGAAAAAAGAATCAAATCAACAAAACTTGAAATGAAAAAGAAGAGGTTACAACAGACAATGCATTAATACAAAGGATAATAAGAGACCATTATGATTATGGCAATGGCAATAAAATGGATAACCTGGAAGAAATGGACAGATTCTTAGTAAGGTTCAATCTTTCAAGACTGAACCAGGAAGAAATAGAAATTATGAAAAACCCAATTACAAGCACTGAAGTTGAAGCTGTGATTAAAAATCTCATAAAAAACAAATGTCCAGGACCAGATGGCGTCACAGGAGAATTTATCAAACATTTAAAGAAGAGCTAATGTCTATGCTTCGAGAACTCTTTCAAAAAAATTTCAGAGGAAGGAACACTTTAAAACTCATTCTATGAGGTCACCATCACCCTGATACCAAAACCAAAGACAACGCACACACAAAAGAAAACTACTGGCCAATATCACTGATGAACATATATGCAAAAATCCTTAACAAAATTTTAGCAAACAGAATTCAGCAACAGATCTAAAAGCTCATAGACCATGATCAAGTTAAGTTTATTCCAGGAATGCAAGGATCCTGCAATATATGCAAATCAATCAATGTGATACACTACATTAACAAATTGAAAGATAAAAACAATATGTTCATCTCAATAGATGCAAAAAAAGCCTTTGACAAAATTCAACACCCATTTATGATTAAAATTCTTCAAAAAATGGGCATAGAAGGAACCTACTTCAGCATAGTAAAGGGCGCATATGATAAGACTACAGCAAACATTATTCTCAATGGTGAAAAACTGAAAGCATTCCCTGTAACGTCAGAAACAAGACAAGAGTGTCCACTTTCACCACTATTATTCAACATAGTTGTGGAAGTTCTAGTTGCAGTAATCCAAAAAGAAAAAGAAATAAAAGGAATCCAGATTGGAAAAGAAGAAGTAAAGCTCTCACTGTTTGCAGATGGCATGATACTGTACATAGAAAACCCTAAAGATAGTATCAGAAAATTACTCGAGTTAATCAGTGAATTTAGCAAAGTTGCAGGATACAGAATCAATACATAGAAATCACTTGCATTTCTGTATACTAACAATGAAAAATCAGAAAGAGAAATTAAGGAATCAATCCAATTCACCATGACAACAAAAATAATTTAATATCTAGGAATAAACTTACCTAAGGAGACAAAAGAACTGTACACAGAAAATTATAAGGCACTGATAAAAAAATAAAAATTGACATAAACAGGTGGAGAGATATCCCATGTTCCTGTGTAGGAAGAATTAATACTGTGAAAATGACTATACTGCAAAAGCAGTCTTGAACAAGAAGAATGGAGCTGGAGGAATCAACCTTCCTGACTTCAGATTATACTACAAGGCTATAGCCATCAAGACAGTATGGTACTGGCACAAAAACAAATACAGACCAATGGAACAAGATAGAAAGCCCATAAATAAACCCATGTATCCATGGGTACTTTATTTTTGACAAAGGAGGCAAGAATATACAATGGGGAAAGACAGTCTCTTCAATAAATGGTGCTGGGAAAATTGGACAGCTACATGTAAAAAAATTAAATTAGAACACTTCCTAAGGCCACAGACAAAGATAAACTCAAAATGAACTAAAGACCAAAATGAATGTAAGGCCAGAACTATAAAACTCCTAGAGGAAAACATAGGGAGAACACTCAGTCAAATAAAACAAAGCAAGATCCTCTATGAGTCACCTCCTAGAGTAACAGAAATAAAAACAAAAGTAAACAAGTGGGACTTGATTGAACTTAAAAGCTTTTGAACAGCAAAGGAAACTATAAGCAAGGTGAAAAGACAATCCTCAGAATGGGAGAAAATAATAGAAAATGAAACAACTAACAAAGGATTAATTTCCAAAATATACAAGCAGCTCATACAACTCAATACCAGAAAAACAAACAACCTAATCAAAAAGTGGGGAAAAAACCTAAACAGAAATTTCTCCAAAGAAGACGCACAGATAGCTAACAAACACATGAAAAGACCCTCAGCATTGCTCATTATTAGAGAAATACAAATCAAAACTACAATGAGATATCATCTCACACTGGTCAGAATGGTCATCATCAAAAAGTCTACAAACAATAAATGCTGGAGAAGGTGTGGAGTAAAAGGAATGCTCTTGAACTGTTCGTGGGAATGTAAATTGATATGACCACTATGGAAGACAATATGGAGATTCCTTAAAAAACTAGGAATAAAACCACCATAAGACCCAGGAATTCCACTCCTAGGCATACACCCAGAAGAAACCAAAATTGAAAAACGCACATGCATCCCACTGTTTATTGCAGCACTATTTACAAAATCTAGAACATGGAAGCAACCTAGATGCCCATCAACAGATGAATGAATAAAGAAGTTGTGGTACGTATACACAATGGAATATTACTCAGACATAAAAAGGAACACATTTGAGTCAGTTCTACTGAGGTGGATGAACCTAGAACATATTATACAGAGTGAAGTAATTCAGAAAGAGAAAGATAAATATCATATTCTAACGTGTATATACAGAATCCAGAAAAATGTTACTGAAGAATTTAGTTACAGGGCAGCAAGGGAGAAACAGACATAGAAAATAGATTTATGGACATGGGGAGAGGGGAGGGGAGGGTGAGATGTATGGAAAGAGTAACATGGAAACTTACATTAACATATGTAAAAAATGATAGCCAACAGGAATTTGCTGTCTGGCCCAGGAAACTCAAACAGGGGTTCTGTATCAGTCTAGAGGAGTGGGATGAGGTGGGAGATGGGAGGGAAGTTCTAAAGGGGGGGGATATATGTATACCTATGGCTGATCAATTTTGAAGTTTGACAGAAAACAACAATTGCTGTAAAGCAATTATCCTTCAATAAAAAATAAATTAAAAAAACAGAAACAATATTATAAAAAATTCAATAAAGACTCTAAAAAAGAAAAAAAAAAATTAAAAGATAAGATGTTCCTGGAGGTGTAAGCATCAAGAGCTGTAGTATCTACTTATAAGCTCACTCATACAAGTGTTGGCAGGCTTTAATTCCAAGCAGACTGTCAGCAGTATACATCAATTTCTCACCACATGAGTTTCTCCATAAACTGAGTGTCTTCATGACAAGGTAGCTGGGTTTCACCAGAACAGACGATCTGAGAGGAAAAGCCAGTGAAGTATATAACATCCTTTATAACCTAATCTTGAGAGTGACATACCATTACTTCTACCCAAGACCAGCTCCATAATTATATAATCACATAGAATAAAAATGTGGTGTCTCATGTTCAAAAAGTAGATGGAAGGTTATGGTAAAGTTACTAAAATATAAATCATTTTATATGTTATGGTAAAGTTGCTAAAATATAAATCATTTGTGCCCACTGAAGTCTCTGATCAACTAGTTTATTTGTCAACTAACAACTGAGCAGAAATTTCCTTACATGTTTTGAACCACTAAGTATTCAACTCTTTGCTGAATGGCTGTGTATGTAAGTGTCTATGTATACACTGTGGCACACTTTCAATGCTATGACAATTTAACATTTTGCATTAGACTTCACTTTCTTGTGCATATTCTCAGGTACAGCCAGAATTAGGATTGTGAGTCCTTGTCATATCTCTCTTGGGCATGTGCATGTCTCTACAAACATGCATGGCCTTCTAGATCCTAAGGAATCTACTGGAGCATTACTATCACCTTATGTATATCTCATTCCTCATATTTTCTAAGTATTTTTTGCACCTTCTTTATTGCCCAAACTAGCCTCACCACCTCAGACAGCTGTAATGTTAAACTTACCAGTGATCATTTTCAACAAATTTCCTGGGTATGACTTTTCCCACTGAGCAAGATTTAAATTGAAAGCCGCTCAGTCATATCTGACTCTTTGCTACCCCCATGGACTGTAGTCCATGGAATTTTCCAGGCCAAAATACTGGAGTGTGTGGCTTTTCCCTTCTCCAGGGGATTTTCCCAACCCAGGGATCGAACCCAGGTCTCCTGTATTGCAGGGGGATTCTTTACCAGCTGAGCCACAAGGAAAGCCTGAGAAAAATTTGAATAGGATGAAATAACAAAAGCCCTGCTAAAAGGAATTCTCTAGGGAGCTTCCTCAAGGCTGTATATTGTCACCCTGTTTACATAGCTTTTATACAGAATGCAACATGTGAAATGCCAGGCTGGATGAATCACAAGCTGGAATCAAGTTTGCCAGGAAAAACATCAACTGATATACATATCATCAGACATGCAGCTGATATCTAATAGCAGAAGGTGAAGCAGAACTAAAGAACCTCTTGATGAGGGTGAAAGACAAGAGTGAAAAAGCTGGCTTAAAACTCGACATTCAAAAAACTAAGATCATGGCATCTAATCCCATTACTTCATGGCAAATAGATGGGGAAACAATGGAAACAGTAACAAATTTTATTTTCTTGGGTTCCAAAATCACTGAGGATAAGGACTGCAGCTGTGAAATAAAAAGACACTTTTTCCTTCAAAGAAAAGCGATGACAAATTTAGTGTATTAAAAAACAAATATATCACTTTGCCAACAAAAGTCAATATAGTCAAAGCTATGGGGTTTTTTTTTGTTTTGTTTTGTTTTTTTCCAGTAGTCATGTACGGATGTGAAAGTTGGACTATAAAAAAGGCTGGGAACGGAAGAATTGATGATTTCAAGTTGTGGTGCTGGAGAAGACTCTTGAGAGTCCCTTGGACTGCAAGGAAGATCAAACAAGTCAATCCCAAAGGTAATCAAGTTTGAATGTTCACTGGAAGGACTGTTGCTGAAGCTAAAGCTTCAAAAGTTTGGTACCTGATAGGAAGAGCCAACTCATTGGAAAAGACCCTGATGCTAGGAAAGTTTGAAGGCAAATGAGAAGGGGGCGGCAGAGGATGAGGTGATTAAATAGCATCACCACCTCAATGGGCATGAATCTGAGTGAACTCCAGGAGACGGTAAAGGACAGGGAAGCCTGGCATACTTCAGTCCAGTTCAGTTAGTTCAGTCGCTCAGTCATGTCAGACTCTTTGTGATCCCATGGACCCTGCTGCAATCCATGGGGTCACAAAGAGTCGAATATGACTTATTGACTGAACAAAAACAGGGATCTTCCAGACAGGCCAACTTCTAAGAATTTGATTAGATGTGCTTTTATGAGAAGCTGTAAACTTAGTTTCCTCTATTCAGTAACTACTAGGCTAACTGGTTTTCACAACTACCTTACTTAAATTCCTGTTAACAACTTTTTGCCAACATTCTGATTGTATTAGAAGAGGAAAGGCTTCTGTGGGTCCTTACTCTATCATTCCTCTTCTCCATTTCTGGATTTTCAGAAATTTTTCCAGATTTTTTGTTGGTTTGTTTTATTAAACATTTAGCATCCATGTCCAATACACTTTTCTACTTCTCTGCTGATAAGCAGAAAGGATGACACTTTCATTTTCTTTATTTTTGTCCTCAGACTGTCCCTCCATAACCTAAGATGGCTGCAGCAAATCACAGTATCATGTCATCACACAATACCAATCAAAGTCAAGAAGGCAAAACATCCCCTTTTTGTGTCTTTCCTTAAGAGTGAGGAAGTCTTCCCAGAATCTCTCCATCTCCATGCACACACTAGTAGTCTTTCCCTTATATTTCTTTGGCCAAACTGCACTGAATATCCATTCCTAAACCAAGCATTGCCTAGAGCAGTGAGATTACTATTATTGCCTCAGACTAATCAAAACTTACCATTTGAAGCTTGAGAGTCCAGCATTTCCTAACATTAATGGCTTCCAAGATATCTTTAAAAATGTGAATTTTACCAGTAATGGAAAAGTGAGAGAGTGACATTTTAGCAGACAAAATATGATGATATGGTGATGAAACAGAACTTCCAAGGATGGGATGGAGAGGGAGGCAGGAGGGGGGATTGGGATGGGGAACACATGTAAATCCATGGCTGATTCATGTCAATGTATGGCAAAAACCACTACAATATTGTAAAGTAATTAACCTCCAACTAATTAAAATAAATGGAAAAAAAAGTAAGGAGGGTGTCAGGTTTGGGGAATTGCAGGCATAACTTGAGGCGAGATTATGATAAAGAACACTGAAGAGATAAGCATAGACTAGATTTGTTTGCCTCCTAAATAATTGTAATATAGTATTTTCCATTCATATAAATTGCATAAGCAGATGTTGAGCTTTTTCTTTTATACAAAGACCACATACAGATACCCCCTACTTGCACAGGCATGCACACACACACACACACACACACACACACACACACACACACACCTCTTATGGTTTTTACAATGCTTCAGAGTTACTACCTTTCAGTTACTATATCAAAGACGAGAAATACTTATTTCTTGCTATCATGGAGCCTATAGTTTTGGAAGGGACTTATAAACAGCTGTCATACAAGCTCATGGATAGAACATGAGGTTAAAAACACAGTATTAGAGTTCTAATTCTGGAAAGTATGGAATAGAAATATTTCTTCCTATTCCTTCTGAAAATTAAAGCTAAAGCTCTGGACATTACATATAATATTAGAAAAAGAAAACTCTGAATGTTGGAAAGAAAAATTTGATTGTCTAGATATCTTGGATCTCAATGAATGAAATAGTGGCCAGTTGTCTGGATTTTCATTAGCCTCATATATATCCCAAGCTGAATGCTAGAGAAACCTACAACTTGAAAATAACAACAGGCATAGAAAAACTGTTCCTAGGAAGAGTCTGTTCTCTTTAGTCAAAGAATATGGAAAGCAGTAGCCTGGAAAATGAAACTTTTTGATAATATTTACTCTACTCTAAAGATGCATCATGGAAAAAAAACCCACAACTTTCCCTCATCTAACATCAGTGAGGCATAATGGGGGACCTTGACATCCACCACTGCTTGGTGGTAGCAAGGCATTCACCACTCTCTCTTTTTGAACTTTCATCACAACTCAGTGGTCATGAAGTGGTTCCTTCATTCCATTCCTCTCCTGGCACAGTATAGGTCTGCGAAAATAGAATTTTAAGTAAGGTCCAGAGTCTTATAACACAACACAAAAAATGTCTATGATATACTTGGATATCACTCATCTTGAAAAAAAAAAAAACAGAAAAATCTCAAATTGAATGAGAAAAAATAATTAACAGTCACCACAGCTGGAATGAAACAGATGTTGGAATTATCTAACATATATTTTTAAAGCAGCCATCATAAAAAATGCTTCAATAATAAATTTTGAAATGTTTGAAACAAATGGAAAAATAGAAAGTGTCAGAAAAGAAATATAACATATAAATACTAATTTTGAACTGGAAAATAAAATAACCAAATAAAACTTCACTGAGTAGACTCAATATAAAATTTAAATAGCAGAGAAATGAGTCAGTGAACATGAAGATAGATTGATAGAAACCAAACTGACCAATAGAGAGACTACAGATAAAAAATAAATAAATAAAATGGATAGTGTCTCAGGAACCTGTGGACAATAACAAATAATATAGCATTTATATAACTGGAGCCCCAGAAGAAGAAAATGAATGAGTTGTATGAAAAAAATATCTGAAAACATAATAAATGAAAATTTCTCAAATTTGAGAAAAATTGTAAACCCACATATTTAAAAGCCTGAAATGCAATACTTGGGTGAAGTCTCAAAAATGAGAGAGTAATCTCCATTTGTTTTCAAGGCAGACCTTTCAATATCACAGTAGTCCAAGTCTATTTCCTAATCACTAATGCTGAATAAGTTGAATTTGGTTGATTCTATGAAGACCTACAAGACCTTCTCAAACTAACACTAAAAAAAGGTGTCCCTTTTCATTATAGGGGATGGAAATACAAGAGTAGGAAGTCAAGAGACACCTGGAGTAACAGGGAAGTTTGGCCTTTGAGTACAAAATGAATCTTGCAAGTCTATGGATTGTAGCCCACCAGTCTCCTCTGTCCATGGAATTCTCCAGGCAAGAATGCTGGAGTGGGTTGCCATTACCTTCTCCACGGAGAAGTTCTATACAGTCGGCCAAAATAATACCTGGAGTTGGCTGTAGCTCAGATCATGAACTCCTTACTACAAAATTTAGGTTTAAATGGAAGAAAGTAGGGAAAATTGCTAGGCCACTCAGATTTTACCTAAAATAGTCCCATATGATTATACAGTGTAAGTGACAAATAGATTCAAGGGATTAGATTTCATAGAGTGCCTGAAGAACTATGGATGGAAGTTCATAATATTGTACAGGAAGCCATGATCAAAACCATCCCCAAGCAAAAGAAATGCAAGAAGGCAAAGTGGTTGTCTGAAGAGGTTTCACATATACCTGAAGAAAGAAGAGAAGCTAAAGGAAATGGAGAAAGGGAGAGATATACCCAAATGACTGCAGAGTTCCAAAGAATAGCAAAGAGATAAGAGGGCCTCCTTAAATGAACAATGCAACAAAACAGAGGAAAACAGTAGAATTGGAAAGACTAGAGATCTCTTCCCCCCCAAAAATGGAAATATCAAGGGAACTCTTCATGCAAGGATGGGCACTATAAAAGAACAAAATTGTAAGGATATGAAAAAAAGCAGAAGAGATTAAGAAAAGGTGGCAAGAATACACAGAAGATCTATACAAAAAAAGGTCTTAATGACCCAGATAACCATAACGGTATGATCTCTCACCTAAAGCCAGATGTCCTGGAGTATAAAGTCAAGTGGGTCTTAGGAAGTATTACTAAAAACAAAGCTAGAGGAAGTGATGAAATTTCACCTGAACTATTTAAAATCCTAAAAGATGTTGCTGTTAAAGTACTGCACTCAATAGGCCAACAAATTTGGAAAACTCAGCAGTCACCACAGGACTCGAAAATGTCAGTTTTCATTCCAATCTCAAAGAAGGTCAATAAAAAAGAATGTTTAAACTGCCATACAATTGTACTCATTTCATATTCTAGTAAGTTTATGCTCAAAATCCTTCAAATTAAGTTTTAGCAGTATGTGAACTGAGAACTTCCAGATATACAAGCTGAGTATAGAAAAAGCAGAGGAACAAGTGAGCAGATTGCCAACATTCATCGAATTGTAGAGAAAGCAAAGGAATTCCATAAAATCATCTGCTTCATTAACTACAGTAAAACTTTTGACTCTGTGGATCACAACACTCTGTGGAAAATCCTTAAATAGATGGGAATAACAGACTACCTTACCTGTCTCATGAGGAACTTGTACGTAGGTCAAGAAGCAGCAATAAAGCTGGACATGGAAAAATGGGCCGGTTCAAAATTGGGAAATATGTATGACATGCATACTTTGGGAATTGGGAAGAAGTATGACAAATCTGTATACTGTCACCCTGCTTATTTAACTTTTATGGAGAGTACATCATGCGAAATGCCAGTCTGGATGAAACACAAACCGGAATCAAATTTCCAGGAAAAATACCAACAACCTCAGACATGCAGATATCACTCTACCGGCACAAAGTGAAGAGGGACTAAAGAGCCTCTGGATGAAGTGAAAAACAAGAGTGAAAAAGCTGGCTTAAAACTCAACATTCAAAAAACTAAGAGTGTGGCATCTGGTCCCATCACTTCATGGCAAATAGATGGGGAAAAAGTGAAAGCAGTGACAAATTTTATTTTCCTCGACTCTAAAATTACTGCAGATGGTGACTGCAGCCATGAAATTCTTTGGATGGAAAGCTATGTGAAACTTAGCATATTAAAAAACTAAGATAAGCACTTTGCTGACAAAAGTCCATATAGTCAAAGCTAATGTTTTTCCAGTAGTCATATATGGATGTGAGAGTTGGACAATAAAGAAGGCTGAGCACTGAGGTATTGATGCTTTTGAATTGTGGTGCTGGATAAAACTCTTGAGAGTTCCTTGGACAGCAAGGAGATCAAACCAGTCAATCCTAAAGGAAATCAAGTCTGAATATTCATTGGAAGGACTGTTGCTAAAGCTAAAGCTCCAATAATTTGGCCACCTGATACCAAGCGCTGGCACATTGGAAAAGTTGGGAAAGATTGAAAGCAAAAGGAGAACAGCATGGAAGAGGATGAGGTGGTTAGATAGCATCGCCGACTCAACTGACATGAATTTGAGATAAGAAAAATTAAGAGAAAGAGAGAGACATAACTAGACTGTGGACTTCTTCAAGATCAGGTACTATGGGTTATTTTTCTCTGTATTTGCTCAAGATGCTTAATAAAGTGCTTTGTTCAAAATAGACACTCATGAAAACTTTCCAGAGAGTAAACATATGTTGGTATTTTGTATGATACCATCCTGCCACTACTACCTGGTAGCCCTATTTTGCAGACTTCGGGCTTGTGGTTGTTATTCAGTCACTCAGTCATGTACCACTCTTTGCAACCACATGGACTGTAGCATGCCAGGCTTTCCTGTTCTTCACTATCTGCAGGAGTTCATTCAAGCTCATGTCCATTGAATTGATGATCCCAACTAATCATTTCATCATCTGTCATCCCCTTCTCCTCCTGCCCTCAATCATTTCCAGCATCAGGGTCTTTTCCAATGAATCAGCTCTTTGCATCAGGTGGCCAAATATTGGAGCTTCATCTTCAGCAGCATTCCTTCTGATGAATATTCAGGGTTGATTTCATTTAGGATTGACAGGTTTGAACTCCTTGCAGTCCAAGGGATTCTCAAGAGTCTTTTCCAACACCACAGTTGAAAAGCATCAGTTCTTTGGTGGTCAGCCTTCTTTATGACCCAACTCTCACATCCATGCATGCCTATTGGAAAAACCATAGCTTTGACTGTATGGACATTTTTTGGCAGAGTGATTGATGTTTGCTTTTTAATACACTGTCTAGGTTTGTCACAGCTTTTCTTCCAAGGAGCAAGCGTCTTTTAATTTCATGGCTGCAGTCACCATCAGCAGTGATTTTGGAGCCCAAGAAAATAAAATCTGTCACTGTTTCCATTGTTTCCCCATCTATCTGCCATGAAGTGATGGGACTGGATGCCATGTACTTCCTTTTCTGAATGCTGAGTTTTAAGCCAGCTTTTTCACTCGCTTCTTTCACTTTCATCAAGAGACTCTTTAGTTCCTCTTTACAGTCTGCCATTAGGGTGGTGTCATCACATATCTGAGGTTGTTGATATTTCTCTCACCAATCTTGATTCAAACTTGAGCTTCATGTAGCCCAGCACTTCACCTGATGTACTCTGCATGGAAGTTAAATAAACACAGTGACAATATACAGCCTTAATATACCCCTTTCCCAATTTTGAGCCAGTTCATTGTTCCATGTCCTGTTTTAACTGTTGCTTCTTGACCAGCATACAGATTTCTCAGGAGATACGTAAGGTGGTCTGGTATTCTCATCTCTTTAAGAATTTTTCATTTTTTTTAAATGATCCACATAGTCAAAGCCTTCAGTGTAATCAGTGAAGCCAAATTAGACATTTTTCAAGACGTGTTCCACTGGAGAAGGGAATGCAAACCACTTCAGCATTCTTGCCTTGAGAACCCCATGAACAGCATGAGAAAGCAGAATCTAGGCTATGGGGCTCCAACTAACAGTGCAATTATTAGAGCACTTCACACAAGTTAGGTATACAACAACCACTTGAGAACCTGATTTTGACTGTAAGGGTTTTTAATCTTCGTGTCCTCTTTACTGCACTATGCCAATCTTCAATAACAGGCCTTTTATGTCAAGCATCCAATAAAGGCTTTAAGAATGTAAACTGTTCAGCAATGGAGGATGTATCGTTGAAAGAAGGTGTTAGGGCTCTCACACTTGGCAGCCTCACACACTGCAGGAAGTCATTGCTGAACTGAGTGTATTGGAGTGACACATATTAAAACTTAGAAGACAACAGAAGATCAAAGCTTGGGAGTTCATAGTCCAATGAAGACACAAAAATATCTGTCCAGAAAAACAGCTCAGTAGAAAGGATAGCACACAGCAATGAAAAACCACTGGGCATAGGATCAGGAGACAAACTGTTTTTAGGAGTTGCCATTGTCTGGCTATATGACCATGACCCAATCTCTTTCTCTCTTCAACTTCACATTAGATCTATGATGTGTTGTTGTTACAGTAGATGGTTTCCAACTATCCTTCCAGTTCAGTTCTTCCATTCTGTATTATCCAACCTGACAAGTTGATTGATAGCAAATCAAAGACAAAGAATCATACTTTTAGACTTGGGAAGGCCCTTTGAAGTCACTAACTACAATTTCCCTGGTGACTATTAAAAATGAGGTTACAGGTAAAAAGAGGTGAAAGAATTAATTACCCATAGTCATCTAGCTGGTGGTCCAGAGTGAGAACTAGAACACATGTAGTCAGGATCTATATTCAGGACTCCTTCTTCTGTAGCTGCTACTTTCTATAAAAATACTTCTTGACTAGGCCATCAGCCTGAACTCGATTTGATCTCCTAGTCAAGGCTCATCATGTTTCTCATTACTGCTGGTTGTAAAATAATGAGAATTTGGCTAAAATGGTCTTCATTTTCTGATTTAGTGACAAAGAGTGGTTTAAATATTTGGTTCCTATGTGAACATTGTTTTGGGGCATTTCCTCTTTGTGCTCACTCATAACAGAGGCTTTGCATCTCAGTTCTCTCTGGCATAAGGTTAAAAGGATTATTCTCTCCATAAAAATAAGAAATATGTGGGGCGTGGAAGAAATAAAGTACATTCAGGGCTCAAAGGACAAATTGTCTATGTGATGGTTATACATTGTACCAACTTTGATTCATCAGTCATCACTATTTTTCAAACAAATGTGACTTATTGCATAGTCATAAAATCCTGGTTTTCTCTATCTTCAGCATTGTCTCTAAGGTTATCCACCCTGAACAGAGGCTTGGTAGAATAACAAACCCTATCCTATGGGAGTCTCAGTGAATCCCTGGATAGTTGTAGTGATATTGGGAAAAGGGGGCAGGGAAACTAAGATGTATTAAACATCTCCGATTGTTTGATAATTTTCCAGTAACTTTACATTATAATTTATACTTATAGAAAATGCTATTTTTTAGTGCTTATAGTATGAAAGGCACTTTACAATGTTCATTATCTCATTTAATTTTCACAGAAACTCTACAGTAGTAATTATTCTTATAAAGCCCGATTTATAGGTGAAAAAACTGAAGTTCAAAACAGAGAAATTGTCTGGTTTTGAGATCACTTGACCGATAATGGGCATAATTTGACTTTAATCCTAGGTTTGTTTAATTTTTGTTAACTCGTGTATTTTCCCCTGTAAACTGGATCTTTGGTCATAACAAATTTCCAAGAGTGCTTTTCAGACCAACACCTGTTGAGAGAGGAATTAGAATTGAGTTTTATTTACTTTAGTTAATACTGATGTCATGAAAGGGAAAAAGGCACATAGGTAGTGTATTCCCATTGCACAGAAAGGAAAGAAAGACATAATTTGAAGATCCTGTGATTACAGAGGACTCCAAGAGGGAAACAAGGCCCAATGAGGCTAAACTCTGTAAGCCAAATGCACTTTCCATTTGACTGAATCACTGTTCTTCTTGTTGCCTCTGTAAGCGACCCAAACTATCATCTCTTAAATTATTTCTGTATGTGATCCAGCTCCTTCAAATGCCTCCTGGGACAATATATGATCTGGATCTCCATCTTACATAAGTACAATACTTTGAAATAGTGGATAATGTATATAGAGAATACTGAGAATAATTCAACTCATAGAATCTTAAGGTGTATTTTTCTTTGTGAATTGTTAAAATTTATGTAACAAAAAGCACCATTTACAGCAGTGACATTAAGTACATTCACGAAGATGTGCAAGCATTCAGTTCAGCTCAGTGGTGTCCAACTCTTTGCAACCCCATGGACTCCAGCAAGACAGGCTTTCCTGTCCATCGCCAACTCCTGGAGATTACTCAAACTCATGTCCATTGAGTCAGTGATGCCACAGAAACATCTCATCCTCTGTCATCCCCTAATCCTCCCGCCTTCAATCTTTCCCAGCATCAGGGTCTTTTCCAGTGAGTCAGTTCTTCATATCATGTGTACAAAATATTAGAGTTTCAGCTTCAGCATCAGTCCTTCCAGTGAACACC
The DNA here is from genome assembly GCF_033118175.1 of Dama dama. Lineage (NCBI taxonomy): Eukaryota > Metazoa > Chordata > Mammalia > Artiodactyla > Cervidae > Dama > Dama dama. Next base: position 94,895,342 of record NC_083714.1, on the reverse strand, counting down.
CAGGACTGATCTCCTTTAGGATGAACTGTTTGGATCTCCTTGCAGTTCAAGAGACTCTCAAGAGTCTTCTCCAACACCACAGTTCAAAAGCGTCAATTCTTCGGTGCTCAGCTTTCTTTATAGTTCAACTCTCACATCCATACATGACTACTGGAAAAACCATAGCTTTGACTAGATGGAGCTTGTTGGCAAAGTGATGTCTCTGCTTTTTAATATGCTGTCTATGTTGGACATAACTTTTCTTCTCAGGAGCAAGCGTATTTTAATTTCATGGCTGCAGTCACCATCTGCAGTGATTTTGGAGCTCCCCAAAAAATAAAGTCTGTCACTGTTTCCACTGGCTCCCCATCTATTTGCCATGAAATGATGGGACCAGATGCCATGATCTTAGTTTTCTGAATGTTGAGTTTTAAGCCAACTTTTTCACTGTCCTCTTTTAACTTCATCAAGAGGCTCTGTAGCTCTTCTTCACTTTCTTCCATAAAGATGGTGTTATCTGCATATCTAAGGTTATTGGTATTTCTCCCAGCAATCCTGATTCCAGCTTGTGCTTCATCCAGCCAAGCGTTTCTCGTGATGTACTCTGCATATAAGTTAAATAAGCAGGGTGACAATATACAGCCTTCACATACTCCTTTCCCTCTTTGGAACCAGTCTGTTGTTTCATGTCCAATTCTTAACTGTTGCTTCCTGAGCTGCATACAGATTTCTCAAGAGGCAGGTCAGGTGGTCTGGCATTCCCAACTCTTGAAGAATTTTCCATAGTTTGTTATGGTTCACACAGTCAAAGCCTTTGGCATAGTCAATAAAGCAGAAGTAGATGTTTTTTGGAATGCTCTGGCTTTTTGGATGATCCAACGGATGTTGGCAAATTGATCTCTGGTTCCTTTAACTTTTCTAAAAGAAGCTTGAACATGTGGAATTTCACAGTTCACATACTGTTGAATCCTGGCTTGGAGAATTTTGAGCATTACTTTACTAGAGTGTGAGATGTGTGCAACTGTGTGGTAGTTTGAGCATTCTTTGGCATTGCCTTTCTTTGGGATTGGAATGAAAACTGACCTTTTCCAGTCCTGTGGCCACTGCTGAGTTTTCCAAATTTTCTGGCATATTGAGTGCAGCACTTTCCACAGCATCATCTTTTAGGATTTGAAATAGCTCAACTGGGATTCCATCATGTCCATTAGCTTTGTCCATAGTGACACTTCCTAAGGCAGATTTGACTTCACTTTCCAAGATGTCTGGCTCTAGATGAGTGATTATCTGAGTTGTGAAAATCTTTTTTGTATAGTTCTTCTGTGTATTCTTGCCACTTCATCTTAATATCTTTTGCTACTCTGTTAGATCCACACCATTTCTCTCCTTTATTGTGCCCATCTTTGCATGAAATGTTCCCTTGATATCTCTAATTTTCTTGAAGAGGTCTCTAGTCTTTCCCATTCTACTGATTTCCTCTATTTCTTTGAGACGATCACTGAGGAAGACTTTCTTATCTCTCCTTGCTATTCTTTGGAACTCTGCATTCAAAAGAGTGGATCTTTCTTTTTCTCCTTTGATTTTTGCTTCTCTTCTTTTCACAGCTATTTGTAAGACCTCCTCAGACAGCCACTTTGCTTTTTTGTATTTCTATTTCTTGGGGATGGTCTTGATCCCTGTCTCCTATACAATGTCATGAACCTCCATCCATAGTTCTTCAGGCACTTTGTCTATCAGATCTAATCACTTGAATCTATTTCTCACTTCTACTGTATAATCGTAAGGGATTTGATTTAGGTCATACTTGAAAGGTCTAGTGGTTTTCCCTACTTTCTTCAATTTAAGTCTGAATCTGGCAGTAAGGAGTTCATGATCTGAGCCATAGTCAGCTCCCAGTCTTGTTTTTGCTGACTGTATAGAGCTTCTCCATTTTGGCTGCAAAGAATAGTATCAGTCTGATTTCAGTATTGAGCATCTGGTGATGTCCATGTTTAGAATATTCTCTTGTGTGTTGGGAGAGGGTCTTTGCTATGACCAGTGCATTCTCTCAGCAAAACAGGCCTTTGCCCTGCTTCATTCTGTATTCCAAGGACAAATTTGCCTGTTACTCCAGGTGTTTCTTGGCTTCCTACTTTTGCATTCCAGTCCCCTATAATGAAAAGGATGTCTTTTTTGTGTGTTAGTTCTAGAAGGCCTTGTAGGTCTTCATAGAACCATTCAATTTTAGCTTCTTCTGGATTACTGGTTGAGGCATAGACTTGGATTATTGTACTATTGAATGGTTTGCCTTGGAAACAAACAGAGATCATTCTGTCTTTTTTGAGATTGCACCCAAGTACTGAATTTTGGATTCTATTGTTGACTAGGATGGCTGCTCCAATTCTTCTAATGGATTCTTGCCCACAATAGTAGATATAATGGTCATCTGAGTTAAATTCATCCATTCCATTCCATTTTAGTTCGCTGATTCCTAAAATGTCTATGTTCACTCTTGTCATCTGTTTGACCACTTCCAATTTGTCTTGATTCATGGGCCTAACATTCCAGTTTCCTGTGCAATACTGCTCTTTATAGCATTGGACTTTGCTTCTATTGCCAGTCACATCCACAAATGGGTGTTGTTTTTGCTTTGGCTCCATCTCTTCATTCTTTCTGGATTTATTTCTCCACTAAATGCCAGTCGCAATTTGGGCACCTATCAACCTGGGGAGTTCGTCTTTCAGTGTCCTATATTTTTGCCTTTTCATACTGTTCATGGGATTCTCAAGGCAAGAATACTGCTGTGGTTTGCCATTCCCTTCTCCACCACGTTTTGTCAGAACTCTCCACCATGACCCGTCCATCTTGGGTGGTCCTACACGGCATGGCTCATAGTTTTATTGCATTAGACAAGGCTGTGGTCCATGCGATCAGATTGGTCAGTTTTCTGTGATTGTGGTTTTCAGTCTGTCTGCCCTCTGATGGAGAAGGATAAGAGGCTTATGGAAGCTTCCTGATGGGAGAGACTGACTGAGCGGGGAACTGCAAGCATTACTTCCTTTCCCAGAAGCTTTTCATCATCTCAAACAAATTTTTATGCATAAAATAATAATCCCTTATTCCTCCATTCCCAAGCCCTGGTAACCTATTTTCTATTTTTAGTCCCTATTAATTTTCATACACAAGGTACCTCATATAAGTGGAATTGTACACTATTTGTTATTTTGTGTATGCCTTATTTTACTATGGATTGTGTTTACAAGCGTCATCCATGCTGCCCATGTATCTGAATTTGCTTCCTTTCTAAGGTTGAATAATGTTCCATTTTATGTATATATGAATAGCACATTTTGTTTATCAACTCATGTGTTGATAGAAATTTGCATTGTTTATACTTTTTGGCTATTGTGAATACTGTTATTACGAACATCTTTGTACAAGCATCCATGTCCCTGATTTCAATTCTTTTGGGTATACACCCAAAGAAGATTCATAGGATCATATGATAATTTTATGTTTGAATTCTTGAGGAACTGCCATACTGTTGTACATAGTAGTTGCCCCATTTTAGATTCCTAACAGCCAGACCCAAGGGTTCTAATTATTTTTCAAATCCTGACCAGAATTCTTATTTTCTTTTTCTAAAAAATAATAGCCATCCTATTGTGTGTGAAATGGTATCTGCTTATAGTTTTGAATAGCATCCACTAACGGAGAAGGAAATGGCAACACACTCCAGTATTCTTGCCTGGAGAATCCCAGGGACAGAGGAACCTAGTGGGCTGCCGTCTATGGGGTTGCACAGAGTTGGACACGACTGAGGCAACTTAGCAGCAGCAGCAGCAACAATTAATGAAATTGAGCAGCTTTTCATGAATTTACTGTACGCTGATATTCTTCTTAGGAGAGTTATCTATTCCAGTTATTTGCTTATTTATAAATTAAGTTGTTTGCATTTTATTTTGAATTTTAGGAGTCATTTATATTTTGGATATTAGCCCCTTCTAAGGTATATGATTTGGAAATGTTTTTGCTCAATCTGCAAGTTGTCACTGTGTTGATAGATGTTTTCATTTGATATGATATAAGTTTTAAATTTGATGAAGTCCAATTTTTCCATTTTTTTTCTTTTGTTGCTTGCATGTTTCATGTCATAGCCTAGAAATTGTTTGCCAAATCTAATGTCATAAAATTTTACCCTATATTTTCTGCTCACAATTTTAGTTTTAGTTTTTGTTTAGCTATTTCTATTTCATCCATTTTGAGTTAATGCTTGTACATGGGTTAATGTAAGGGTCCAGTTTCATAATTTTTTCTTGTGGATAACAACTTTTTGTTTTTCCATACAGGGTTCAAACTGTTGCTTCTTGACCACATGCAGGTTTCCCAGTATATCAACTTTCCAAGCACCATTTGTAGGAAAGACTCTTCTTTCCCCATTGAATAGTCTCACCTCACTTGTCTAAAATCACTTAGCTATATATGCGTGTAAATATGTTGGGGCTCTCTACTCTATTCCATTAGTCTATATGGCTATTCTTATGCCATAACCACACTGTTTTGATTATGTTAAATTTACAGTAAGATTTGAAATCAGGAATTTTGAGTTCTCCACCTTTGGTTTTATTTTTCAAGAGTTTTTGTGGTGTCTTGAGATTACATATGAAATTTTGTATGAATTTTTCTACTGCAAAAAGTCATTGGGATTTTTATAAGGATTGCATTATACCTACAGATCACTTTGGTTAATTCTGTAATTTAACAAAATTGTCATTTAACAGTACTAAGTCTTCCAATCCATTCCTATGTCTTTCCATTTATTTATTTCTTTTTAATAGTGTACAGGTCTTTTGCATCTTTGATTAAATTTATTCCTAAGTATTTTATCCATTTTGATGCTATTCTAGGTGGATTTTTTTTACCTTAATTCCTTTTAAGATTTTTGATTGTTAGCAAGTATAAATTTAACTTACTTTTTAATTGAAATACTATATTCACAATATTATATTCATTTCAGGTATACAGCACAATGAGTCAGTATTTTTACAGATTATACACCATTAAAAGATATGTTGTGTTCTTTTTTTTCTTTTTTTTTTTTTTATCCTGGAACTTGCTGAATTCATTTATTGGTGCTGTTTTGTGTGTGTGGATATGTAGAATTTCTGTATATAAGATAGCGCCATCTTCTAACAAGTTGGATTATTTTGTTTATTTTCCTTGCCTAAGTGCTCTGGCTAGAATTTCTAGTAATATGCTGAATAGAAGTGGCTGAATAGGGCATCCTCATTTTGCTACTGATCCTAGAAGAAAAGCTTTCATTCTTTTACCATCGAGTATAATGTTAGTTATTTTCACATGTGGCCTTAATCATGTTGAGTCACTTTCCTTCTACTCTCAGTTTATCGTGGGATTTTATCTTGAAATGGTGTTTAGTTTTGCCAAATGCATTTTTTTTGCATCAATTGAAATGATCATGTGTTTTTTTTCCCTCTTCATTCTATTAATGTGGTGTATTACATTATTTGACATTCATATGTTGAAACATTCTCTTATCTTTGACTAGATTTGACATCAGGGTAGTGTTAGCCTCATAGAAGGAGTTTGGAAGTGTTGTATTCAAATTTTTTTGAGAGTTTGACAATTGATTTTAATTCATTGAATGCTTAATGTAATTCGACAGGGAAGCCATCTGGTCCTGGGCATTTTGTTATTGTTAAGACTTTTGAAATTACTGATCCAACCTTCTTACTATTACAGATAAATTCTGACTTGCTATTTCTTTATGATTCAGTTTGGTAGATTATAAGTTTCTAGGACTCTGTACATTTCCACTAGGCTGTCAAATTTGTTGGTTTACAATTGTCCATATCACTATAATCGCTTTCTCTGTAATATTAGTATTAATGTCCCCAGTTTCGTTTCTGATTTGAGTAATTTGAGCTCTCTTTTTTTTCCCTTAGTCAATCTAACTAAATATTTGTCCATTTTATTGATATTTTCAAATAAAATACATTTGATTTTATTGATATTTCTCTATTATCTTTTATTCTCATTTTCTCCCCCGCCCACTCTAATCTATATTATTTCCTTACTCTGCTAGCTTTAGCTTTAATTGTTTTTCTTTATCTCATTCCTTAATATTCAAAGTTAGGTATTGAGTTGAGCTCTATTTACATTTTTTTAAAAATTTTATTAAAGACCATTTTTTTTATCTTTATTTTATTTTTCCATTAATTTTATTAGTTGGAGGCTAAATACTTTACAATATTGTAGTGGTTTTTGTCATACATTGACATGAATCAGCCATGGATTTACATGTATTCCCCATTCCAAACCGCCCTCCCACCTCCTTCTCCACCCGACCCCTCTGGGTCATCCCAGCGCACCAGGCCCGAACACTTGTCTCATGCATCCAACCTGGGCCAGTGGTCTGTTTCACCTTAGATAATATACATGATTTAATGCTGTTCTCTCAAAACATCCCACCCTCGCCTTCTCCCACAGAGTACAAAAGTCTGTTCTGTACATCTGTGTCTCTTTTTCTGTTTTGCATATAGGGTTATCGTTACCATCTTTCTAAATTCCATATATATGTGTTAGTATACTGTATTGGTCTTTATCTTTCTGGCTTACTTCACTCTGTATAATGGGCTCCAGTTTCATCCATCTCATTAGGACTGATTCAAATGAATTCTTTTTAATGGCTGAGTAATATTCCATGGTGTATATGTACCACAGCTTCCTTATCCATTCATCTGCTACTGGCCATCTAGGTTGCTTCCATGTCCTGGCTATTATAAACAGTGCTGCGATGAACATTGGGGTGCATGTGTCTCTTTCAGATCCGGTTTCCTTGGTGTGTATGCCCAGAAGTGGGATTGCTGGGTCATATGGCAGTTCTATTTCCAATTTTTAAGGAATCTCCACACTGTTCTCCATAGCGGCTGTACTAGTTTGCATTCCCACTAACAGTGTAAGAGGGTTCCCTTTTCTCCACACCCTCTCCAGCATTTATTGCTTGTAGACTTTTGGATAGCAGCCATTCTGACTGGCGTGTAATGGTATACCTCATTGTGGTTTTGATTTGCATTTTTCTAATAATGAGTGATGTTGAGCATCTTTTCATGTGTTTGTTAGCCATCTGTATGTCTTCTTTGGAGAAATGTCTGTTTAGTTCTTTGGCCCATTTTTTGATTGGGTCATTAATTTTTCTGGAATTGACCTGAGGAGTTGCTTGTATTTTTTTGAGATTAATCCTTTGTCTGTTGCTTCATTTGCTATTATTTTCTCCCTTTCTGAAGGCTATCTTTTCACTTTGCTTATAGTTTCCTTTGTTGTGCAAAAGCTTTTAAGTTTCATCAGGTCCCATTTGTTTATTTTTGCTTTTATTTCCAATATTCTGGGAGGTGGGTCATAGAGACTCTTGCTGTGATTTATGTCGGAGAGTGTTTTGCCTATGTTATCCTCTAGGAGTTTTATAGTTTCTGGTCTTACATTTTGACATTTAATCCATTTTGAGTTTATTTTTGTGTGTGGTGTTAGAAAGTGTTCTAGTTTCATTCTTTTACAAGTGGTTGACCAGTTTTCCCAGGACCACTTATTAAAGAGGTTGCCTTTTTTCCATTGTATATTCTTGCCTCCTTTGTCAAAGATAAGGTGTCCATAGGTTCATGGATTTATCTCAGGGCTTTCTATTCTGTTCCATTGATCTATATTTCTGTCTTTGTGCCAGTACCATACTGTTTTAATGACTGCAGCTTTGTAGTAGAGCCTGAAGTCAGGCAGGTTGATTCCTCCAGTTCCATTCTTCTTTCTCAAGATTGCTTTGGCTATTCGAGGTTTTTTTGTATTTCCATACAAATTGTGAAATTATTTGTTCTAGTTCTGTGAAAAATACCATTGGTAGCTTTAAAGGGATTGTATTGAATCTATAAATTGCTTTGGGTAGTATAGTCATTTTGACAACATTGATTCTTCCAATCCATGAACACGGTATATTTCTCCATCTGTTTGTGTCCTCTTTGATTTCTTTCATCAGTGTTTTATAGTTTTCTATGTATAGGTCTTTTGTTTCTTTAGGTAGATATACTCCTAAGTATTTTATTCTTTTCGTTGCAATGGTGAATGGTATTGTTTCCTTAATTTCTCTTTCTGTTTTCTCATTGCTAGTGTTTAGGAATGTAAGGGATTTCTGTGTGTTAATTTTATATCCTGCAACTTTACTATATTCATTGATTAGCTCTAGTAATTTTCTGGTAGAGTCTTTAGGGTTTTCTATGTAGAGGATCATGTCATCTGCAAACAGCAAGAGTTTCACTTCTTCTTTTCCTATCTGGATTCCCTTTACTTCTTTTTCTGCCTGATTGCTGTGGCCAAAACTACCAAAACTCTGTTGAATAGTAGTGGTGAGAGTGGGCACCATTGTCGTTTTCCTGATTTTAGGGGAAATGCTTTCAATTTTTCACAATTCAGGGTAATGCTTGCTGTGGGTTTGTCATATATAGCTTTTATTATGTTGAGGTATGTTCCTTCTATTCCTGCTTTCTGGAGAGTTTTAATCATAAACGGATGTTGAATATTCTCAAAGGCTTTTTCTGCATCTATTGAGATAATCATATGGTTTTTATCTTTCAATTTGTTAATGTGGTGTATTACATTGATTGATTTGCAGATATTAAAGAATCCTTGCATTCCTGGGATAAAGCCCACGTGGTCATGATGTATGATCTTTCTAATATGTTGTTGGATTCTGTTTACTAGAATTTTGTTAAGGATTTTTGCTTCTATGTTCATCAGTGATATTGGCCTGTAGTTTTCTTTTTTTGTGGCATCTTTGTCTGGCTTTGGAATTAGGGTGATGGTGGCCTCATAGAATGAGTTTGGAAGTTTACCTTCTTCTGCAATTTTCTGGAAGAGTTTGAGTAAGATATGTGTTAGCTCTTCTCTAAATTTTTGGTAGAATTCAGCTGTGAAGCCATCTGGTCCTGGGCTTTTGTTTGCTGGAAGTTTTCTGATTACAGTTTCGACTTCCTTGCTTGTGATGGGTTTGTTAAGATCTTCTATTTCTTTCTGGTTCAATTTTGGAAAGTTATACTTTTCTAGGAATTTATCCATTTTATTGGCATAGAGCTGCTGGTAGTAGTCTCTTATGATCCTTTGTATTTCATTGTTTTCTGTTGTGATCTCTCCATGTTCATTCTAATTTCGTTAATTTGGTTCTTCTGCCTTTGTTTCTTAATGAGCCTTGCTAACAGTTTGTCAGTTTTGTTTATTTTTTTCAAAAAACCAGTTTTAGCTTTGTTGATTTTTGCTATGATCTCTTTATTTTCTTTTGCATTTATTTCTGCCCTAATTTTTAAGATTTCTTTCCTTCTACTAATCCTGGGGTTCTTCATTTCTTCCTTCTCTAGTTGCTTTAGGTGTAGAGTTAGGTTATTTATTTGACTTTTTCCTTGTTTCTTGAGGTAAGCCTGTAATGCTATGAACCTTCCCCTTAGCAATGCTTTTACAGTGTCCCATAGGTTTTGGTTTAATTATCATTCGTTTCTATGCATGTTTTGATGTCTTTTTTGATTTCTGCTATGATTTGTTGGTTATTCAGAAGCGTGTTATTTAGCCTCCATATGTTTGAATTTTTAATAATTTTTTTTCCTGTATTTGAGATCTAATCTTACTGTGCTGTGGTCAGAAAAGATGACTGGAATGATTTCGATTTTTTTTAATTTTCCAAGGCTAGATTTATGGCCTAGGATGTGATCTATTCTGGAGAACGTTCCATGTGCACTTGAGAAAAAGGTGAAGTTGATTGTTTTGTGGTGAAATGTCCTATAGATATCAATTAGGTCTAGCTGGTCCATTGTGTCATTTAAAGTTTGTGTTTCCTTGTTAATTTTCTGTTCAGTTGATCTGTCTACAGTTGTGAGTGGGGTATTAAAGTCTCCCAGTATTATTGTGTTACTATTGATTTCCTCTTTCATACTCATTAGCATTTGCCTTACATATTGTGGTGCTCCTATGTTGGGTGCATATATAATTATAATTGTTATATCTTATTCTTGGATTGATCCTTTGATTATTAAGTAGTGTCCTTCTTTGTCTCTTTTCACACCCTTTATTTGAAAGTCTATTTTATCTGATATGAGTATTGTGACTCCTGCTTTCTTTTGGTCTCTGTTTGTGTGAAATATTTTTTTCCAGCCCTTCACTTTTAGTCTGTATGTGTCCCTTGTTTTGAGGTAGGTCTCTTGTAGACAGCATATATAGGGTTCTTGTTTTTATATCCATTCAACCAGTCTTTGTCTTTTGGTTGGGGCATTCAACCCATTTACATTTAAGGTAATTATTGATAGGTATGGTCCCGTTGCCATTTGCTTTGTTGTTTTGGGTTCAAGTTTATACAACCTTTCTGTGTTTCCTGTCTAGAGAAGATCCTTTAGCATTTGTGGAAGAGCTGGTTTGGTGGTGCTGAATTCTCTCAGCTTTTGCTTGTCTGTAAGGCTTTTGAATTTTCCTTCCTATGAGATCCTTTCTGGGTATAGTAATCTAAGTTGTAGGTTATTCTCTTTCATTACTTTAAGTATGTCCTGCCATTCCCTTCTGGCCTAAAGGGTTTCTATTGATATTGATAGATCAGCTGTTATCCTTATGGGAATCTATTTGTGTGTTTTTTGTTGTTTCTCCCTTGCTGCTTTTAATATTTGTTCTTTGTGTTTGATCTTTGTTAATTTGATTAATATGTGTCTTGGGGTGTTTCACCTTGGGTTTATCCTGTTTGGGACTCTCTGGGTTTCTTGGACTTGTGTAACTATTTCCTTCCCCTTTTTAGGGAAGTTTTCAGCTCTTATCTCCTCGAGTATTTTCTCATGGCCTTTCTTTTTGTCTTCTTCTTCTGGGACTCCTCTGATTCGAATGTTGGGGCATTTCACATTGTCCCAGAGGTCCCTGAGGTTGTCCTCATTTTTTTTTATTCTTTTTTCTATTTTCCTGTCTGCTTCATTTATGTCCACCATTTTATCTTCTACCTCACTTATCCTATCTTCTCTTTCCGTTATTCTACTGTTGCTTCCCTCCAGAGTGATTTTTATCTCATTTATTGCATTATTCATTTTGAATTGACTCATTTTTATTTCTTCTAGTTCGTTATTAAACATTTCTTGCATCTTCTCAATCTTTGTCTCCAGGCTATTTATCTGTAACTCCATTTTGTTTTCAAGATTTTGGATCATTTTTATTATCATTATTCTAAATTCTTTTTCTGGTAGATTCCTTATCTCCTCCTCTTTTGTTTGACTTGATGGGCATTTTTCATGTTCCTTTACCTGTTGGGTATGTCTCTGCCATCTTGTTTAGATTGCTGTGTCTGGAGTGGGCTTTCTGAATTCTGGTGGTCTGTGGTTCCTTTTTATTGTGGAGGTTTCACCCAGTGGGTGGGGTTGGACGATTGGCTTGTCAAGGTTTCCTGGTTAGGGAAGCTTGTGTCGGTGGTCTGGTGCGTGGAACTGGGTTTCTTCTCTCTGGAGTGCAATGGAGTGTCTAGTAATGAGTTTTGAGATGGGTCTATGTGTTAGGTGTGACTTTGGGCAGCCTGTATGTTGATGCTCAGGGCTATGTTCCTGCATTGCTGGAGAATTTGCATGGTATGTCTTGCTCTGAAACTTATTGGCTCTTGGGTGGTGGTTGGTTTCAGTGTAGGTATGGAGGCTTTTGGATGGTCTCTTATTACTTAATGTTCTGTGTAGTCAGGAGTTTTCTGGTGTTCTCAGGTTTTGGGCTTAAGTCTCCTGCCTCTGGATTTCCGTTTTATTCTTCCAGTAGTCTCAGGACTTTTCCAACTATACAGCACTGATAATAAAACTTATAGGTTAATGGTGGAAAGATTCTCCACAGTGACTGACACCCAGAGAGGTTCACAGAGTTACATGAAGAAGAGGAGAGGAAGTTGGGAGATAGAGATGAGCAGGAGGAGAAGAAGGGGAACTCAAGAGGAGAGAGACAGATCTACGCAGTTCTCTATTCCCAAAGTGTTCTCCATAGCCCAGACACCCACAGAGATTCACAGAATTGGATTGGGAAGAGAAAGGAAGGGAGGAAATAGAGGTGTTCTGATGTAGAAAATGGAGAGTCAAAAGTGGGAGAGAGTAATCAACACACTCCTGAGTAAAAATGGGTACTGAATATTGGATTCTTAAATGTCCAAAATTGATATCAAAAACTGAAAAAAACAAAGATTAAAAATCTAGAATAGAGGTTAAACTCTTAAAAATACAATACTAAAAACAAAACACAAAAATTTTAGAAATATATATGGAGTTCGGTTTAAAAATAGGGCTTCTCCTTTTTTTTTTTTTTTTGCAAGTTTATAGTGAAATGAAAATGAAAATTGAGGAGTAATAGAGGACTTTAAAGAAAATAAGAGAAAAATAAAACAAGAAAAAATGTTTTTTCTAATAAAAAAATAGTAAAAATATACGAAAATGAAAATGAAAGTTAAGGAGTAATGGGGGAGTAATAGGGAATTTTAAAATAAAATAAAAGAGATAAAATAAAAAAAGAAAAGAAAAGAAAAAATTTTAATTAAAAAAAAAAAGTAAAAATATATCTAGGAATTTCTCTGGAGCTGTTGCAGTCAGTGTGGGTTTGGTTCCGTTTCAGATAGCTCCTCCTTCCAGCTTACACTTCTCGATATCTATAGGCCCCTACCAGTGTAGTTGGTGTTACCTACAGGGATTTTAATCTGTTGTACCGGTCTTTTCTGAAGCGGTTCCCTTTGTTTATTTGGTTTCTGTTTGCTGGTCTCTTCAGTGTCTAATTTCCGCCCTGACACAGGCGGACAGAGGTGGTCTCTTGTTTAGGTTCACTGGTTCAGTCGTGCTGAGGGGAGGGAGGGGCGCTGCAGACAGATATCACTGTCGTGTGTGGGTAACTCTCATAGTGTTCCAGCCACACTGGGTTTGACCCCGCTCACAGTTGTGTGCTTTCTCCGTCTACACTGCTCAGGCTCCTGGCTGCTCTATATGGAGTGGGCCCTGCGTTGTGTGTGGTTCCAGTTTTTGGGTATTCCACAAAAGCACGGACTCAGTTGGGCCTGCGTTTTGTGCCTTCCCCGGCCCGAACACCTCAGGTAGCCAGGAGCTTGACGGGAGCACTCTCCCCAGTGTGGTGCACCTTATCCCCTCTGGGGTCCCAGCTTCAGTTTCCGCAGGCACCAATCAGGTGCATGTGCCTTGTGTCTATTCTCAGGAGCTGTCCTCTAGCCACGACCCTCCTGGTGGATGTCGACCATCCAGAATCTCAGGAAGTCTTTGGTTAGAAACTGGAAGCTGTTTGCAGCTTGGTAAGGGTGCGGTCTCTGGGGCCGAGTTTGCCCCTTTCCCCTCCCCCCTGCCTCCTGCCTCAGGAGGGGAATGGGCCGGTCTGCCAGTGGCTAGCTCTTCTCTGGAATTCCTCAGTCCCTTTGTTCTGCGAACGGACGGCGGTGTGTTCAGGCCGGTTAATTTTCTCTCTCTCTCTATCCCACAGTTTAAGTTGCTATCTCACGTTAGCTCCCTCCGATTGCCCTCAGGGCATTTGGGCCCAGTACTTACCCTAAGCAACGTCACCCGCTCCTCTCTGTTCAGCCCCCGCTTGCTAGTGGCGGATGCGGGCGTCTGGGGTACTTTTCTGCTGGGAGTTGCTTTTAGGCATGTAATCTGTGGGTTTTTATTATTTATCCTCCCAGTTAGGTTGCCCTCCGAGATTCAAAAACTTCCTCCAGACCCGCCCGTGAGAGGGTTTCCCGGTGTTTGGAAAGTTCCTCTATTATGACTCCCTTCCTGGGACGGGTCTCTGTCCCTAGCTCTTTTGTTTCTCTTTTTATCTTTTATATTTTGTCCTACCTCCTTTCAAAGACAATGGGCTGCTTTTCTGGGCACCTGATGTCTTCTGCTAGCGGTCAGAAGTTGTTTTGTGAAGTTTGCTCAGCGTTCAAGTGCTCTTTTTACGAATTTGTAGGGGAGAAAGTGGTCTCCCCGTCCTATTCCTCCACCATCTTGGCTCCTCCTAAAGACTATTTTTTAGAGCAGTTATAGGTTTACAATTGTAAACCTATTGAAAGTACTGTAAGATTATTGTGAAGATTTACCACATACCCCTGGTCCAGCACATGCATACACTTCTCTATTATCAACAGTACTCACCAAAATTGTACATTTTTAAATTGACGATTAACATATTGACACATCAGAATCACGAAAACTCTTAGTTTAGCTTAGGGCTCACTCATGGTTTTGTTCATTCTGTAGATTTAGAAGGTGACATATACCTATTATTTTATTTTTTATTTATTTTTTGAAAGAACAGTTTGTTCTATTCTGGATGGCAACAACTGAGTGGGGTCACAGTGTGTGTGAGGACAGACTCCTGTCCAAAGGCTGACTCCTCCAGTGACCATCAGTGGGCAAGAACATTATTAGAGAAAGGGAAGGGTCTATATGTAGAAATAGCATGCTCAGCTCTGATTGTCATCTTGAAATTAGTCATGCAGTGATCTGATCAGCATCATCTTGATTGCTTTTTAAATTCATTTTTAGCTAATTTTATTAGATTATAGTTACTTTAAATACTGTGTTAGTTTCTGCTATACAGCAAAGTGAATCTGCTGTATGTTTACCTATGTGCTCCCTTTTTTGGATTTCTTTCCCATTTAGGCCATCACAGAGCACTGAGTAGACTTTCTTGTGCTATACAGTAGGTTCTCATTATTTCAGTAGTATGTGTGTATATATATACACACACACACACACACACACACACACACATATATATATATCAATCTCAATCTCCCAATTCATCCCACCTTCCTTTTTTCCCTTAGTATGGTATCCATACATTTGCTCTCTATGTCTGTTTCTATTTCTGCTTTGCAAATAAGATCATCTATACCATTTTTCTAGATTCCACATATATGTTTAAATATACAGCATTTTTTTTCTTTCTGATTTACTTCACTGTTTATGATAGACTCTAGATCCATCCATGTCTCTGAAAATGGTACAATTTTGTTCCATTTTTTGCCTGAGTAATATCCCATTATATATATGTACCATATATCCATTACCTTGTTGATGGACATTTAGGTTGCTTACATGTCTTGGTTATTTAAAATAGTGATTCAATAAATATTGGGGTGTATGTGTCTTTTCAAATTATGGTTTTCTCTGGATATGTTCCAAGGAAAGTGATTGAAGGGTCATATGGTAAGTTTATATTTTTAATGTGTTTACTTTCAACTATAATTTTCCCCCTTAGCACTACTTTTCTGAACCCATAACTTTAGGTATGTTGCAGCTTCATTTTTTTCATGGTATTTTCTAATTTCCATTTTTTCTTTCCTTTAGCTTATCTTTTGTTTAATAATTCATGAATTAATTTCCAAATAGTTGTTCATTTTCTATTTTTCTTTCTGCTGTTGATTTTTGCTTCAATCCATTATGATCAGATAAGATACATTGTATACTTGCCATCTTTTTCAGTTGATTAAGTCGTTTTGTGGCCCAACATATTGCCTATCCTGAAGAATGTTCCATATGTATTATAGAAAGATACTTTTTGTGGTGGAGTGTTCTGAATGTGTTTAGGTTTGATTAGTTCATGTTGTTGTCCAAGTTCACCATTTCTTTAATGAACTTCTGATTTTCTATCCATTACTGAAAGTGATGTATTTATGTCTCCTGCATTGCCTTTCTCTTGGCTCAGATGGTTAAGAATATGCCTGCAATGTGGGAGACCTGGGTTTGTTTCTGGGCTCAGGAAGATCCCCTGAGGAAGGGAACGGCTACCCACTCCAATGTTCTTGCCTGGACAAATCCATGAACAGAGGAGCCTGGCCAGCTATAGTCCAAGGGGTTGCAAAGAGTAGGACACAACTGAGAAACTAGCACTAGTATTGTAGAACTATTTCTCCCTTCAATATTGCCAATGTTTGCTTCATGTATTTTGTAGTGCATAAAGTGGTGTGTGTGTGTGTGTATATAGATATATTTATAATTGCTATATCTTATTGATGAAATTGATGGAGGTGTTAATATACAAAGTCCTTCCTTGTCTCTTGCAGCAGGTTGTTTTACTTAAAGTTTATTTGTCTGATATTAGTATAACCAATTACTTTTTATTGTTATTGTTTATGCAGAATATCTTCTCCCATCCTCTCACATTCAACCATTTTATTGTTACATATAAAATGTAACTCATATATAACATATAATTGGATCATGTTTTTTCTTTAAATCAGTTCTGCTGGTTTATTCCTTTTGAATGGAGAAATTTTAAACCATTTACATTTAAAGCAATTACTGATAAAGGAGGATTTTCCTCTGTCATTCTGCTATCTTTTCATATATCTCATAGCTTTTTGTCTCTCATGTCATCCATTATTGCTTTCGTTTGTTTTCAGTTGATTTTTTGTAGTGATATATTTTATTCCCTTCTCATTTCCTTGTGTGTATATTCTATAGATATCTTCTTTGATATCAATTTGATATCTAATTATCAATATAATTTCATTTCTATACAAACCTCCCATTCCCACATAGTCCCATCCCTTTTTAAGTTATTGGTGTCATGAATTGCATCTGTATGCAATGTGTGGCGAATAATATAGACTTATGACTGTTTGTAAGTATTTGTCCTTTAAATACTGTAGAAAAAATAAAAGTGAAGTTATAAGTAAAGAGTAGAATTGTACTGTACAAGAAAATTTTATATCTTCATATGGCCTTAAGTTGCTCTGTGAGAAGTGAAAATATTAGCTACTCAGTTGTGTCTGACTCTTGTGATCACATGGACTGTAGCCTGCAGGCTCCTCTGTCCATGGAATTATCCAGGCAAGAAAACTGGAGTGGGTAGCCATTCCCTTCTCCAGGGGATCTTCCCAACCTAGAGATCAAACTCTCTCTACCATCCTTTTATTTCACCCTAAAGGGACATCATTCATTAGCAGTTTTTGTAGGGTCAGCCTAGTGGTAATAAAATCACTCAGATTTTGTCTATCTAGGAATGTTTTAGTCTCTCAGTTAAAAAAAAAAAGGTGACTAAATATAAATGACAAAAAAATTATCATTTTCACATTTTAAGTGTAGAGTCCCATGGCATTAAGTACATTCACATTATTATGCAACCATCATCACCACCCATCTCTAGAAACTTTTCACCTTCTCAATGTAAAATTATATACCTATTAGATAGTAACTGCCATTCCTCCCCATCCAATCCCTGGGAACCACCATCCTACTTTCTGTCTCTGAATTTGGCTACTTGACGTTACCTGACATAAGTGGAATCATGCAATAATTGTTCTTTTCTGATTGGCTTACTTAATTATCATATCTTCAAGGTTCTTCCATGTTGTAACATGATTTTTTTGTGTGATGACATGTTTTGATTCCCTTTTTATTTCCTCTTGTTTATATTATGCTGATATTTTGCTTCTGGTTACCCTGGGAATTATATATAACATCCTCAAGTTATATGTTTTGTCAGATATACTACTCCCAGCTGGCACATTTTTTTAGGTCTTTAGATATATCATCCATCTACCTTCTGATGAGAATTTGGCTGATAATTTTATTGAGAATCAGTTGTATGTAATGAGTCATTCGTTATTGTTCTCCTGATTCTTTTTGCTTTTGCTTATCAAAAGTTTGTAATGTATCTTTGTGTGTCTGTCCTTGGTTTATCCTACTGGGAATTTATTGAGCATCTCGAACTTATAGATTCATGTATTTACTAAAATTTGGGATTTTTTTAAAATAATCTGTCTTCCCTCTACTCTTTCTTTTTCTGTGACTGTCATATTATATTATATACTTTTTTCTGCTTGATGATGTCCCACAAGTCTCTTTGGCTCTTTTCCATTTTCTTAATTCCTTAATTCTCTGCTCTTTCAACTTGATCATTTCAACTGTCTTTTCTTCATATTTGCTGATTCTTTTTTTCTGCTTCCTCAAATCTGCTGTCAAATTTCTCTAGTGAAGATTTTATTTTGGTTTTTATTATTAGCATTGGAATTTCCATTAAGTCCATTATAAAAATTTTTATCTCTTAATATTCTTATTTTATTAATAAATCATTTTGGATTTTCTTTAATTTTTGCCTGTGTTTTCCCTTAGTACTTTAGGTATATTTAAGAAAATAACTTTTAATTTTTTTGTTTGGTAAATCAATTGTCTGGGCTTCCATGCAGATGGCTTTTGCCAATTTAACTTTTCTCTTTGACTGTGCCATGTTTACCTTGTTTCTTTTTGTGTCTCGTAATTTCTGTTGAAAACTGGGCATTTGATTATTATAACAAAATAACTGAAAATTAGATTCCCTTCTCATCATTTGATTTTTTAAATTATTTAATTCTATAGTATATTTATTTTGAGACTTTTTCAAACTATTTTAATAAAAGTTTTTCTTGTCATGTGTACTCACCAATATCTTTGTTAATTTTAATTTATTACTTTTTTATTGATTTATTTATTTTATTTTTTTCCATTTATTTTTATTAGTTGGAGGCTAATTACTTTACAATATTCTGATGGCTTTTGCCATACATCAATCACGGGTATACATGTGTCCCCCCTTCGTGAATCCGCCTCCCACCTCCCTCCCCACCCTATCCCTCTGGATTGTCCCAGAACACAGACTTTGAGTGCTCTGCTTCATGCATCGAACTTGCACTGGTCATCTATTTTACATATTATAATATACATGTTTCAGTTCTATCCTCTCAGATCATTCCACCCTCACCTCCCACAGAGTCCAAAAGTCTGTTCTTTACATCTGTGTCTCTTTTGCTGCCCTACATGTAGGATTGTCATTACCATCTTTCTAAATTCCATATAGATGCATTAATATACAGTATTTGTCTTCTCTTTCTGACTTACTTTACTGTGTATGATAAGTTCCAGGTTCATCCACCTCATTAGAACTGATTCAAATGTGTTCCATTTTATATAAGTAATATTCTATTGTGTATATGTACCACAACCTCCTTATTCATTCATCTGCTGATGAACATCTAGGCTGCTTCCATGTCCTAGATATTATAAATAGTGCTGCAATGATTATTGAGGTACATGTGGTTTTCTAGGGGTGTATGCCCAGTAGTGGGATTGTTGGGTCATATGGCAGTTCTATTCCCAGGTTTTTTTAAGGGATCTCCACACTGTTCTCCATACTGGCTGTGCTAGTTTGCATTCTCGCCAACAGTGTAAGAGGGTTCCCTTTTCTTTACATCCTCTTTAACATTTATTGTTTGTAGAGTTTTTGATGATGGCCATTCTGACAGGTGTGATATTGATTTGCATTTCTCTAAAAATGAGTGATGTTGAGCATCTTTTCATGTGCTTATTAGCCATCTTTAGAGAAATGTCTGTTTAGTTCTTTTGCCCAGTTTTTCATTGGCCTGTTTGCATGTTAAACTGGTGTTTTGGCAGAGATTTCCTTCAAAGCTAAAAGCTCAAACAAGCAAAAAGAAAAAGAAAAAAGAAAAAACTGATATCTCCCAGTCTTTGCAGACTGACTCTGTTCTGAATCAACCCTTCTGCAAATAACTAGACTTTCTCTGAACTCATGGGCTCAAGGATCAGTCCGAGGTAGAAGGTCTTTTCATGTCTTATTTGAGCATGTGTCTTCTCTGGACCTGCACATACTTTCTAAAGTTCCACATACACATGGTTGCTTTTGAATGTCTTAAATTTTGAGGCTCATCTCAGTTTCTCCTCCAGGCCTTTGATATTCTATTGTATGTCTCCACCTGTAACTCTTTGCCACAAATATCGGTGGATTTGTAATACCATTATAGCTTTTAAAAGCAGTGTCTGCCAGTTCCCATCCCTGTTTCAGTTTTGCAAGATAGAAACCAAAAGGTTAGTCCTTCAGTTAGCTCCCAGACAGGGTAGAAGAGTTGTACACTGTAACTTGCAAATTATGCCTTTCTTTTGAGGTGGAGAACTAGAAACTGACCAACTGCTTATCAAGACCACATTCCTCATCACACAAGGGAGAGTATGGGAGACCTAAAAAGTCCTAAGATTTTCCCACTGTTTTGAAGATAGTTTTTTTTCTTGTTTGGGAATTTTCTTCATTGCTTTAATTTTTTAATTAATACTTCTGAAACTTTTACTACCATGTTATACATTTTTATATTTATTTATTTTTAATTGACTGATACTTGCTTTATAATACTGTGTTGATTTCTACCATACATCAACATGAATCAGCCATAAGTATACAATTGTCCACTCTATCTTGAGATTCCCTTCCACCTCCTACCCATTTCCACCCATCTAAGTTTTTACAGAGCATTGGTTTGGGTTCCCTGAGTCATACAGCAAATTCCCATTGGCTCTCTAATTAATATATGGTAGTGTATATGTTTCCATGCTACTCTCTCCATTCGTCCCACACTCTTCTTTCTCCCCACAGCCCATGTCCATAAATCTATTCCCTATATCTGCATCTCCAATGCTTCCCTGCAAGTAGGTTCATCAGCAGCATCTTTCTGGATTAATATATAACACGAATGTCACAACATTAGACAACACCTGTTTTTTTTTTTTTTTTCTTTCTAAATTAAGTCACTCTGCATAATAGGCTCTAGGTTCATCCACCTCTTAGAACTGATTCAAATGCATTGTTTTTTATGCCTGAGTAATATTCCATTGTATATATGTCCATAGTTTCTTTATCCATTCACCTGCTGATGGGCATCTAGGTTGCTTCCATGTCCTAGCCATTATAAATAATGCTGCAGTGAACATCGGGGTACATGAGTCTTTCTTGATTTGTGGTTTCTTCAGCGTATATGCCAATAGTGGGATTGCTGTGTCAAATAGTAGTTTCATTCCCAGTTTTTTTTTTTTTTTTTTTTAAGGATTCTCTATACTGTCTTCCATAGTGGCTGTATTAATTTACATTCCCACCAACAGTGCAAGAGGGTTCCCTTTTCTCTGCACCTTCTCCAGCATTTATTGTTTGTGGCTTTTTTGATGTAGGTCACTGTGACCAGTGTGAGGTGATATCTCATTGCAGGTTTGATTTGAGTTTCTTTGCTAATGAGTGATGTTGGGCATCTTTTCATGTGTTTATTAGCTATCTGTATGTCTTCTTAGGAGAAATATCTGTTCAGTCTTTTGCCCAATTTTTGACTGAGTTGTTTGTTTTTCTGGTATTAAGTTGGATGAGCTGCTTGTGTATTTTGGAAATTAATCTTTGTCAGTTGTTTCATTGGCTATTATTTTCTCCCATTCT
Organism: Dama dama; assembly: GCF_033118175.1. Taxonomy (NCBI): domain Eukaryota; kingdom Metazoa; phylum Chordata; class Mammalia; order Artiodactyla; family Cervidae; genus Dama; species Dama dama. The sequence goes on along the minus strand of NC_083714.1, from coordinate 94,874,111 downwards.
GAGGGTTGTCTTTTCACCTTTATAGTTTCCTTTGCTGTGTAAAGCTTTTAAGTTTAATTAGGTCTCAGTTGTTTATTTTTGTTTTTATTTCCATTACTATAGGAGGTGTGCAATAGAGGATCTTGCTATGATTTATGTAATTGAGTGTTCCTCCTATGTTTTCCTCTGAGAGTTTTATAGTTTCTGATCTTACATTTAGATCTTTAAACCATTTCGAGTTTATCTTGAAGTATGGTGTTAGGAAGTGCGCTAATTTCATCCTTGTATACATAGCTCTCCAGTTCTCCCAGCACTGCTTGTTAAAGAGATTATATTTTCCCCATTGTATATTCTTCCTCTTTTGTCAAAATAAGGTGCCCATATGTGTGTGGATTTATGTATGGGTTTTCTATCTTTTACCATTTTTATATTTCTGCTTTTGTTACAGTACCATACTCTCTTGATGACTGTAACAATGTAGTATAATCTGATGTCAGGAAGGTTGATTCCTTCAACTCCATTCTTCTTTCTCAAGATTCCTTTGGCAAAACAATTAAGAAAGAACATATACATCAATAATTACTTTACATGAAAATGGATTAAATGCTCCAACCAAAAGATACAGGCTGGCTGAAAGGATAAAAAAAAAAAAATCCACATACATATGCTGTCTACAAGAGACCCACTTTAGACCTAGAGACACATACAGACTGAGCTGATGGAAAGTGAGATGATGGAAAAAGATATTACATGAAAACACAAATCAAAAAAATGCACGAGTAACAATTACTGTATCAGACAATATAGACTCCAAAATAACAAACATTAGAAGAGATAAGTAAGGAAACTACATACTGATCTGGGAATCAATTAAAGAAGATATAACAATTGCAAATATTTATGTACCCAATATAAGAGCACCTCAATACATGAGACAAACACTAACAGACATAAAAGGGGAAATTTACTGTAAAAAAAAAATAATAATAATAGTAGGGGACTTTAACACCACACTTACACCAAAGGACAGATCATAAAAGAGAAAACCAATGAGGAAACACAAGCCTCAAAATGACACATTAGGCCAGATCAATCTAACTGATATCTTCAGGACATTCTATCCAAATGCAGAAGAATACAGTTTATCCTCAAGTGCATATGGAACATTCTCCAAGATAGATCACATCTTGACTCACAAACCAAGCCTTGGTAAATTTAAGAAAATTTACATCTTATCAAGCATCTTTTCCGAGCACAGTGCTATGAGACTAGTTATCAATTACAGGGAGAAAAGCTGTAAAAACCACAAACATTAACATTAAAAAATATATTTCTAAATAACTAACAGGATACTGAATAAATAAAAGAGGAAATTTTAAAAAATACCTAGAAACAAATGACAATGAAAATACAATGATTCAAAACCTGTGCAGGTAGCAAGGGCAGTTGTAAGAGAGCATTTTATTGCAATACAATACTACCTCAATAACAAAAAAAAACACATCAAAAAGTCAATCAAACCTTACACCTAAAGCAAATGGAAAGAGAAGAACAAAAATCACCAATGTTAGCTGAAGGAAAGAAATCATAAAGAGCAGAAATAAAGTAAAAAGACATGAAGGAATAACAATAAAAAATCAATAAAACTAAAAGCTGTTTATAAACAAAATTGACAAGCCATTAGCCAGATTTATCAAGAACAAATTTCAGAAGACTCAAATCAACAAAATTAGAAATGAAAAAGGAGAGGTTACAACTGACAATGGAGAATCACATAGAATCATAGACTATCATAAACAACTATATGCCAATAAAATGGACAACCTGGAAGAAATGAACAGATAATTAGCAAAGTTCAACCTTCCAGGAATGAATCAGGAATAAATAGTAATTTTGAATAAGCCAATCACAAGAACTGAAGTTAAAACTGTGATTAAAAAAAAAAATCCCCCAAAAACAAAAGCTCAGGGCCAGATGGCTTCAAAGTTAAAATATGTTAAACATTTAAAGGAGAGTTAAGTCTATCCTTCTCAAGCTCTTACAAAAAGTTGCAGAAGGAACACTTCCAAACTCATACTACAAGGCCACAGTCACCCTGGTACCAAAACTAGTAAAACTTGCCACACAAAAAAAGAAAATTACAGGCCTATATCACTGATGATCATAGGTGCAAATATCCTCAACAAAATTCTAGTGAACAGAATCCAAGAACACATTAAAAAGGGTCATACACTATGATCGTCAGGTTTATCCAAGGGATACAGGAATTCCTCAATATACACAAATTAATCATTGTGATAACCATATTGACAAATTAAAATATAAAAATCACATGATTATCTCAATAGATGCAGCAAAAGCCTTTGACAAAATTCAGTACCCATTCATGACAAAAACTCTCCAGAAAGAGGGCATAGAAGAAACCTAACAACATGATAAAGTCCATATATGATAAACCCACAGCAAACATTATTCTCAACAGTGGAAAGCTGAAAGTACCTCATCTAAGATCAAGAACAAGACAAGGGTGCCCACTCTTGTCACTATTATTCAACACAATTTTGGAAGTCCTAGGCACAGTAATATGGCAATATAAATAAATAAAAGGCGTCCAGTTTGGAAAAAAAGAAGTAAAACTCTCATTCTATGCAGATGACATGATACTATACATATAAAACCCTAAAGTAATATAAAAAAATATTTAGAGCTAATCAGTGAATTTAAAAAATCACAGGATACAAAATCAATACACAGAAATCTGTTTCATTCAGAAGTGAAAATTCTGAAAGAGATATTAAAGAATTAATCTCATTCACCATTGCAACAAAAAGAATAAAATACCTAGAAATAAACTAACCTAAGTAGACAAAAGGGCTATATAAACTATAAGACATTGATGAAAGAAATCAAAGACAACATATATTGTGAAAATAACTATACAACCCAAAGCAATCTACAGATTCAATGCAATCTCTATCAAATTATCAATGGCATTTTCCACAGAACCAGAAAAAAAAAATTCAAAATTTTTAAAGAAACACAAAAGACCCCCTTTACCTAAACCAATCTTGAGAAAGAAGAATGGGGCTGGAGGAATCAACCTTCCTGACTTCAGATAATACTACAAAGCTACAGTCATCAAGATATTATGGCACTGGCAGCAAAACAGAAATATGGACCAATGGAACAAGATAGAAAGCCCAGAGGTAAATCCATACACCTATGGGCACCTTATCTTTGATAAAGGAGGCAAGAATATACAATAGAGAAAAGATTCTCTTCAATAAATGGTGCTGGGAAAACTGGCCTGATACATGTAAAAGAGAGAAACTAGAACATTTCCTAATACCATACACCAAGATAAACTCAAAATGTGTTAAAAACCTAAATTTAAGACCAGAAACTCTAAAATTCTTAGAGAAAAGCATAGGCAGAAGACCCTTTAATATAAATCACAGTAAGATCCTCTATGACTCACCTCCTAGAGTAATGGAAATAAAAATAAGTGGGTCCAAATTAAACTTAAACACTTTTACAAAGCAAAGGATATTATATACAGGAGAAAAAGACAAACTTCTGAATTGGAGAAAATAATTACAAATGAAAAAAATTAATCTCTACAATATATAAGCAGCTCATGAAGCTCAATCCCAGAAGAAAAGCAACAACAAACTAATATAAAGGGGGCAGAGGAGACATTTCTCGAAAGAAAACACACAGATGGCTAAAAAAAAAAACACTTGAAAAATGCTTAATATAATTTATTATTACAGAAATGCGAATGAAAACTACAATGAAGTATCACCTCATACCAGTCAGAATGGCCATCATCAAAACATCTACAAGTAATAAATGCTGGAGAGGGTGGGGAAAAAATGGGACCACTCTTGCCCTGTTGGTAGGAATGTAAATTAATACAGCCACCAAGGAGAAGGAGATTTCTTTAAAAACTAGGAATAAAACTACCTTAGGACCCAGCAATCCCACTACTGGGCATATACCCTGAGAAAATCATAATGGAAAGACACATGTATGCCAATGTTCATTGCAGCACTATTTGCAATAGCCAGGAAATGAAAGAAACTTAGACATCCATTGACAGATGAATAAAGGAATTGTGGTGCATATATATAATATTATTGAATATTACTCAGCCATATAAAGGAACGAATTCGAGTCAGTTCTAGTGAAATGGATGAACCTAGAGCCTGTAATATAGGGTGTAGTAAGTCAGAAAATAAGTCAGAAAGAAAATCAGACACTGTATATTAGAGCACATATATGAAATCTTGAAAAATGGTACTGATAAACCTATTTACAGGACAGGGATAAACACTCACATGTAGAGAATAGATTTATGGACACAGCAGGGGCAGGAGAGCATGAGACAAATTGAAGAGTTAGAAACTCTTCAAAGAGTAGCATTGAAATATATACATTGAAAGAGTAGCATTGAAATATATATATATATTCAGTTCAGTTAGTTCAGTTCAGTCACTCAGTCATGTCTGACTCTTTGCGACCCCATGAACTGCAGCAAGCCAGGCCTCCCTGTCCATCACCAAATTCAAGAGTTTAGTCAAACTCATGCCCGTCGAGTCGGTGATGCCATCCAGCCATCTCATCCTCTGTCGTCCCCTTCTCCTCCTGCCCCCAATCCCTCCCAGCATCAAGGTCTTTTCCAATGAGTCAACTCTTCTCATGAGGTGGCCAAAGTACTGGAGCTTCAGCCTCAGCATCAGTCCTTCGAATGAACACCCAGGACTGATCTCCTTTAGGATGGACTGGTTGGATCTCCTTGCAGTCCAAGGGACTCTCAAGAGTCTTCTCCAACACCACAGTTCAAAAGCATCAATTTTTCAGTGCTCAGCTTTCTACACAGTCCAACTCTCACATCCATACATGACCACTGGAAAAACCACAGCTTTGACTAGATGGACCTGGTTGGCAAAGTAATGTCTCTGCTTTTTAATATGCTGTCTACGTTGGACATAACTGTTCTTCCCAGGAGCAAGCATATTTTAATTTCATGGCTTCAGTAACCATCTGCAGTGATTTTGCAGCCCCAAAAATAAAGCCTGACACTGTTTCTACTGTCTCCCCATCTATTTCCCATGAGGTGATGGGACCAGATACCTTGATCTTAGTTTTCTGAATGTTAAGTTTTAAGCCAACTTTTTTACTCTCTTTCACTTTCATCAAGAGGCTTTTTAGTTCCTCTTCACTTTCTGCCATAAGGGTGGTGTCATCTGCAGATCTGAGGTTATTGAGATTTCTCCCAGCAATCTTGATTCCAGCTTGTTCTTCTTCCAGCCCAGCGTTTCTCATGATGTACTCTGCATATAAGTTAAATAAGCAGGGTGACAATATACAGCCTTGACGAACTCCTTTTCCTATTTGGAATCAGTCTGTTGTTCCATGCCCAGTTCTAACTGTTGCTTCCTGACCTGCATACAGGTTTCTCAAGAGGCAGGTCAGGTGGTCTGGTATTCCCATCTCTTTCAGAATTTTCCACAGTTTATTGCGATTCACATAGTCAAAGGCTTTGGTGTAGTCAATAAAGCAGAAATAGATGTATTTTTCTGGAACTCTCTTGCTTTTTCGATGATCCAGCAGATATTAGCAATTTGATCACTGGTTCCTCTGCCTTTTCTAAAACCAACTTGAACATCTGGAAGTTCACGGTTCACGTATTGCTGAAGCCTGACTTGGATAATTTTGAGCACTACTTTACTAGCATGTGCTGCTGCTGCTGCTGCTGCTAAGTCGCTTCAGTCATGTCCGACTCTGTGCAACCCCATAGACGGCAGACCACCAGGCTCCCCCGTGTGAGATGAGTGCAATTGTATGGTAGTTTGAGCGTTCTTTTGGATTGCCTTTCTTAGGGATTGGAATGAAAACTGACCTTTTCCAGTCCTGTGGCCACTGCTGAGTTTTCCAAATTTGCTAGCATATTGAATGCAGCACTTTCATAGCATCATCTTTCAGGATTTGAAATAGCTCAACTGGAATTCCATCACATCCGCTAGCTTTGTTCATAGTGATGCTTTCTAAGGCCCACTTGACTTCACATTCCAGGATGTCTGGCTCTAGGTGAGTGATCACACCATTGTCATTATCTGGGTCATGAAGATCTTTTTTTGTATAGTTCTTCTGTGTATTCTTGTCACCTCTTCTTAATATCTTCTGCTTCTGTTAGGTCCATACTATTTCTGTCCTTTATCGAATCTATCTTTGCCTGAAATGTTTCCTTGGTATCTCTAATTTTCTTGAAAAGATCTCTAGTCTTTCCCATTCTGTTGTTTTCCTCTATTTCTTTGCATTGATTGCAGAGAAAGGCTTTCTTATCTCTCCTGGCTATTCTTTGGAACTCTGCATTCAAATGGGAATATCTTTCCTTTTCTCCTTTGCTTTTTGCTTCTCTTCTTTTCACAGCTATTTGTAAGGCCTTCTCACACAACCATTTTGCCTTTTTGCATTTCTTTACCATGGGGATGGTCTTGATCACTGTCTCCTGTACAATGTCACGAACCTCCATCTATAGTTCATCAGGCTCTCTGTCTATCAGATCTAGTCCCTTAAATCTATTTCTCACTTCCACTGCATAGTCATAAGGGATTTGATTTAGGTTATACCTGAATGGTCTAGTGGTTTTCCCTACTTCCTTCAGTTTAAGTCTGAATTTGGCAATAAGGAGTTCATGATCTGAGCCACAGTCAGCTCCCAGTCTTGTTTTTGCTGACTGTATAGAGCTTCTCCATCTTTGGCTGCAAAGAATATAATCAGTCTGATTTCGGTGTTGACCATCTGGGGATGTCCATGTGTAGAGTCTTCTCTTGTGTTGTTGGAAGAGGGTGTTTGCTATGACCAGTGCGTTCTCTTGGCAAAACTCTGTTAGCCTTTGCCCTGCTTCATTCTGTACTCCAAGGCCAAATTTGCCTGTTACTCCAGGTGATTCTTGACTTCCTACTTTTGCATTCCAGTCCCCTATAATGAAAAGGACATCTTTTTTGGGTGTTAGTTCTAAAAGATCTTGTAGGTCTTCATCGAACCATTCAACTTCAGCTTCTTCAGCATTACTGCTTGGGACATAGGCTTAGATTACCGTGATATTGAATGGTTTGCCTTGGAAACAAACAGAGATCATTCTGTCGTTTTTGAGATTGCATCCAAGTACTGCATTTTGGACTCTTTTGTTGACCAGGATGGCTACTCCATTTCTTCTAAGGGATTCCTGCCCACAGTAGTAGATGTAATGGTCATCTGAGTTAAATTCACCCATTCCAGTCCAGTTTAGTTCGCTGATTCCTAGAATGTCGACATTCACTCTTGTCATCTCCTGTTTGACCACTTCCAATTTGCCTTGATTCATGGACCTAACATTCCAGGTTCCTATGCAATATTGCTCTTTACAGCATTGGATCTTGCTTCTATCACCAGTCACATCCACAACTGGGTGTTGTTTTTGCTTTGGCTCCTTCCCTTCATTCTTTCTGGGATTATTTCTCCACTGATCTCCAGTAGCATAATGGGCATCTACCGACCTGGGGAGTTCCTCTTTCATTACCATATATAAAATAAATAGCTGATGGGAAGTTGCTGTGTAACACAGGGAGCTCAACATGATGTGCTCTGAAAGCCTCGATTGTTGGGGTGGGGTGGGAGGTGGGAGGGAGGTTTAAGAGGGAGAGAATATATGTATACCTATGGCTGATTCATGTTGATGTATGGCAGAAACCAACATAACATTGTAAAGCCATTATCCTGCAGTTAAAAGTAAATAAATTAAAAAACATCAGATGGACTTGAGTTCAGTTTGCAGTTCTATTCTTCACTAACTGTGGCTCCTTGGCCAAGGTGCCAAATCCTTCTGAGGCTCAGTTTTCTTATCTGTAACATTAGTTTCCTTATGTGTAGCTGTCTTACAGTGTTGTTGTAAGGATTAAATAAGACAGTATAGGTGATATCACTAATATGGTGTCTGGTTGAATAGTTAGTTTTCTTTTCTGGTCACATATTCACATGAACAGGAGGAATTTTTGAAGTATAGCATACTGTATGAAATATGATGTATGGCATGTTGTTACCTTTTGCATTATTACACATGAAGGATGTGCCATAGGCATTCCCAGTAAGGTTCCCAAGGTGGTAGGGGGCCAAGTGTTGCCAGTGGTTTACTGTAGATGGACTTGTATCTCCTCAATTACTCTTCTCAGTCTTTTTCCCATTGCCCTATGGGAAAGAAACTACAAATATTGAGCCTTGCACTGAGAGTTTTATATGTTTACCTTGCCTTAATAACACCTTCCCTTTTCCCCTATTGTGATAAGTGGAAAAACAACAATAATGTAACTCATAATAATCACACAGCTTATAAATTGCAGAGCCTGGATTCTAAAGATATCCTCATAGGCAGAGATTAGATATATGTATAGGTAAAGATTTATATATAAGGTAGAGATGTGGATGGGCCTTACTGCTGCCTCTATGGCAAATAATTCTAGTCTTTGGTTCCAGTAACCAGGGCAGCCAGATGGCAATATTAGAGAATCAAAGAATATCAGGGAAGAAAATACTATTACAGGTTCTTGAGTTTGATCTCATCATTGAAGCCTAGAGAAGAGAGAGATATACAAATAAGTGATCAAGTTAGGATACCAATCCAGGACTTCTAACAAAGTTCAGTATCCTTTTCAATTCCAGCTTTCCTCACTCTGCATTATTTAAGTAGACGACAGAGTACCTTGGGTATGGGGGAAAGCCAGGCTGACTTTGAGGCCCAAGGGAAGGCTTTCTTGTTGGCACACCATTATGGTGCACATCAGGTTCTGTATTTCCTACAAGGGGACTTACCATAGTGACTTGACCATACACTCTTAGTCCATCTTGTGGCTAACACCTCCACAGGCTGGCTTGACTGCTGGAGATATTCAGTCCTGGGGTGAAGGTGAGGGGAATGATGTAAATGTCCTGTTGAGGGAAGAAACTCACCACTATGGTTTCAGTGCTTAAATCATTGAAACAATTAATTTAAATCATTAAAACAATTAATTTAAATCATCTAAACAATTCCTCATTAATTATTTTTTCTGTCGCTTGACACTAATGGAGTAATTGTGAGAATGGATTTTGGTCTCTCATTCAGTACCATTTACCAACACTGTGTCCTCAGGAAAGTTACTTAATCTCTCCAAGCCCCAGCATCCTCCCTCTTCAAATGTGGATCATGATGATTATCTTGGAAAAGTTTTTGTGAAATTAAATAAGAGAATGTAAGCAAAGCATTTGTAACCTTACCAGGCACTTAATAAACATTCAGTGTATGAAAGTTACTATAATTGTAACATTATCATTAACCACTGGCACTGAAGAAAAAGTTCTGCTTTATATAAAATTTTAATATGCTTTGCTATATATCAAGGTATGTCACCTTCACTTTTCATTGAAGATCAGTGGAGAGATACAACTTGCATTTATCATAATGATCTCATTATATTATAAGTGAAATGAAAGTCGCTCAGTTGTGTCCAGCTCTTTGTGATCCCATGGACTATATAGTCCATGGAATTCTCTAGGCCAGAATACTGGAATGGGTTGCCATTTCCTTCTCCAGGGGATCTTCCCAACCCAGGGATTTAACCCAGGTCTCCTGCATTGCAGGCAGATTCTTAACTAGCTGCACCACCAGGGAAGAAGCCTGATACCAAATCCCTCTCTGATCTTTGTCTTTCTCAATTGAAGAATTGAAGCAATTCCAAGTCCAATTTTCCATTTCATTAAACTTCCTTAGAGGTGACAATTTTTACAAAGCAAGTAGTATCTTTATAAGCCTTTTAGAAGTCCCGAGTAAATGTCTCCCTCTGTGTCAATAGTCAGTGTGTTATGAGCTGAATAAAGAGGCAGAGCAGTTGCAAGACTTAAATCTACCAGTCCTCCTGAAACACTAGATTCTTATTTGTTAATGTGAGCCATTTTGTACCACAAGGGTGGATCTGGGCCAATTACTTTACCTTTATGAGCCTCAGCTTTTCTTATTTAAATTATGGAGATGCAAGACTCAGATGGCTCATTCAAACTGAGTAATTGAGGAGAGTTTAGTGGACGTTCTATTTACAAATTTGTGAGCAGGGTAAAGAGAAGCAATTAGGAATGGTGAAACACCCTGGGCCTAGAGACAGCTGGTTGGTTTCACTACTTCTAGAGGAACACACACACACACACAATGAAAGAAAGTCAGAAATAGACGGGGAGGGGAGAGAAAACCTATGAAAAAGGGCCATCCCATAGAGCTGTGTCTTTGTTAGATGAATGTAATCACTGCCAACCTGCAGCCTGTCAGGGAGAGAACTAAAGGAATAAAGACGACCTCTCTATCTTTCCACCCTTCTACTATTATCTCCTACTAATGACTCCTAGGGTTTCCCTGGTAGCTCAGCTGGTAAAGAATCTGCCTGCAAGAGATTCCGGTTCAATTCCTGGGTCAGAAAGATCTCCTAGAGAAGGGATAGATTACCCACTCCAGTATTCTTGGGCTTCCCTGGTGGCTCAGATGTTAAAGAATCTGCCTGCAATACAGGAGACCTGGGTTCGATTGCTGTGTTAGGAAGATCTCCTGGAGGAAGGCATGGCAACTCACTCCAGAATTCTTGCCTGGAGAATTCCCTTGGAGAGAGGAGCCTGATGGGCTACAGGCCATGGGGTTGCAAAGACTTGGACATGACTGAGCAACTAAGCACAGCACAATGACTCTAAAAGAAGTCAAAAGTCAAGGGAGTTCAGTTGACCTAGTACATATTTGTCAGTTTTGCAAGGCACAGGAAAGTGTGCAGAAGAGTGAGAGTGAACATAGATGGGTAAAAGGAAAATAACCATCATGAGAACAAGTATTTATTGAGTGGCTGTTTTGTGTCTAGAACCATCTCACCTTGTCCTTATGGCAGACTTGCAAGTTGGAGACTCTATCTTTATTTCATAGATAAGGAAACTTAATTACAGAAATTAAAATTCTCATATTGGATGGTTGCATAAATTGAGACAACCTGTGGACAGCACCTATTATTCCTAGATTCATATTGCATTGCTGATCATCCTGTTCATGACACCAATTGCCTGTCACACTGTTCACTGAACCCAGTGTAGGCAAGATGTGAGCTAAGCAGCTGGAAGAAGACTTAAGGAGCTGTAGGAACTACAGACACGTTTATTCTCTCCTGGCCAGCATGGTAGCCATAACACAGTCTCTCTCCTGGCTGACACAGCAGCTGTAGCAGCACCCATAACATAACCATAATGTAGCCATCAGTTCAATTCAGTTACTCAGTTGTGTCTGACTCTTTGTGACCCCATGGACTGCAGCATGCCCAGCTTCCCTGTCCATCACCAACTCCCAGAGTTTACTCAAACTCATGTTCACTGAGTCGGTGATGCCATCCAACCATCTCATCCTCTGTTATTCCCTTCTCCTCCTGCCTTCAATCTTTCCCAGCATCAGGGTCTTTTCCAGTGAGCCAGTTCTTTGCATCATGTGACCAAAGTATTGGAGCTTCAGCATCAGTGCCTCCAGTGAATATTCGGGACTGATGTCCTTTAGGATTTATTGGTTTGATCTCCTTGCAGTCCAAGGGACTCTCAAGAGTCTTCTCCAACACCACAGTTCAAAACCATCAATTCTTTGGTGCTGATCCTTTTTTATGGCCTACTTCACACATCCATACATGACTACTGGAAAAACCATAGCTTTGAATAGATGGACCTTTGTTGACAAATTAATGTCTCTGCTTTTTAATATGCTGTCTTTTTTGGTCATAGCTTTTCTTCCAAAGAGCAAGGGTCTTTTAATTTTATGGCTGCAGTCACCATCCGCAGTGATTTTGGAGCCCAAGAAAAGAAAGTCTCTCACTGTTTCCATTGTTTCCCCATCTATTTGTCATGAAGTGATGGGACTGGATGCCATAATGTAGCCATAACATAACCTCATATAACCATGGTATCACTCCAGTGTAGTCCCAGTGCAGCAGCAGCCAGAGCTTTCATGGTGAAGCTCACACAGGTGTACCACACAAAGTAGCCCATGACCAAGCAAGTACCTCATGATGTGCATGTGTAGTGCCATAAGAAATATCAGCTGTTACACAAATGTGCAAAGTCATTATTTACAGAACATGGGGTGAGAGAGTATGACAGTGTGGGGAGAGACAGTCTGACTGGCACCATCTATTTCCCCACACATATATACAGACATTTATTCAATATTAGAGATAAATGCAGAGATGAATAAAAATCAACACCTGCCCTACAGAAACCCACAGAACCAGACACTGAATAAGGAAATTGTGAAATAGCAATATGATGAGGAAGAAAACATAATCTTTTGCAACAAAATCTTTTGAGAAGGACCCACTTAGCAAGTTTTCTCACATAACTAACTATATCTATACCACACTTTATCATGCACCAAGCACACTATAGTATTTCTTTACCCTCATTGCAACTTTGTGAACAGGCATTGCTGTTATTCTCATTTTGCCATTGAGAAAACTGAGGTTCAGTTCATGGTCTTGAAGCAAATAAAAGGTTGAGCTAAGCTAGGTAGCTAAGTTTTTCAAATACAACTTGCATTTGTCATTTCTAATTTTGCAGGACAATGTTTTTACTCTTAAGATAAAATCATTTTAGTTTCCAAAGAAAACTTCAAATGGCCTTAATGTACCAATGTTGTTGTTTTTTAAACAGACATTTAAAAAGTTCCTTCTATGAAACTTTAAATGCACAATCCACATTCAGCATTCAGAGACACATCTCACTCTCACATTCACCTGGGCCTGGCCCCAACTGTATTCTGGTTCAATTTGACTACAGAAGTTTAAATGGAACTTGGGACAAGGGAATGAAGTGAGAGTCAAAGACAATATACAAGCAGAGAGAAAAGAGGTGCTTGTCTTTCACAAGGTGCCAAAGTTGGAAGAAACCAACCCTATCTGAGGCTTGAAGCCCTTCTACTACACCATCTCCAGGTAACAAGTTATGCTCTGTTCCCTTCTCACTTCTTCTTGAAGTCACTTCTGTCTTATCAAAACTGACTTTTCAGAACTTCTCTTTTTTTCTGGCCTGAAATTTGTCTCCCTGTAGCTTTCTCCCACTGGTCTCATCTCTATCTCCAAACATAGGCCTTGCTTACAGCTCTACTCTGTGAAATACCTTCAGAGATCTGAAGACACAAATCACTTTAGTCTTGTAATCTCCAGGCTTATAATTATACCCTTAACTAAAAAGGGAAAGGTGGCAAAGACTGGGGCCCTCTACATGCATACGTACAATCTAGATTCAGGTCCAATCCCAGGTCCCAGCCCACATTTCGGCCTAGTCAACCACAGCCTTTTCTACTATTACCTGGTTGTTCAATCATTCCCTCAGGATTGTGGTCTTTAGTTTGTTTGGAATAGTGGCAAAAGATAGAAATTTCAGAACCATTCAGACTAGGACTGGAATCCCAAATTTACCAATTAATAGCTAAGAGATTTTGAGCAATAATTTCAATTCTCTGAACTTGTTTCCACATCCACAAAATAGACTAATGTCACTAACGTGTCAGAATCTGCTATTTGTCCCCTAATATCTTCTCGGATTTTATAGTAGTAGACATTGTGGCGGGTACATATTCACTCAGCTGACTTCTAGATTTCCCATTCTTTCTTGGATGTAGATGTGGCTATATGACTAATATCTAGCAAATAAATATGAACAGAAATTACATAAGTAGCTTCTAGGTGGTACTACCTTCTGCTGGCCAGAATACCTACGTGATGATGGAACTGAAGAAGCTGCCTTAAATCATGATTGAAGTCCTTACTCTACAAAGCACATGGCAAGTCACCACCCAGTTTCTGAATATGTAAATTTGAGACAACAATGTTGACCTTTAAGAGATATCAGGAATATTTAGTGACAAAATAAATTTTAGCATATTTTGGAAATGGACAATTTTTAGGGATGTGGTATAACGTGGATATAATGAAAGAGGCTTTGAATTTGGGGGATAACAGTTTCTAATCTCATCTCAGTTATTTTTAAAACTTAAATTTATTTATTTTTAAATGGAGGACAATTCCTTTACAATATTGTATTAGTTTCTGCCATACACCAAGAATCTTTCCAGTCATTTTAATAGCTGTGTGATATAGTACATAATTCATAAAACTTCTCAACCCCAGTTTCTTCAACTGTAAAATAGGGGGAAATTCCTCTCAGAGACGTGGAGAATATTAAGTGACATAGTATCTGAAACTGTTTGGTACATAGTAGGCGCTCAATAAATGCCTTTTAAAAACATTTTCTTCTTTTCTTTCATAAACATCTAGTATATACAACTATTTCTGGGTGAAGACATCTGTGGGCATCATGAAGACTATTAGGTACTGGTAGAGAATGGAGAAAGTTTAGAGGATGAACTAAAACCAAATTTAACTTCAGCCTATTCTGTTTTATTTTTCATCATTCCTTTTGAGCATTTATTTTGTTCTCCTCAACATAGGCTGAGCATTAAACTGGTAGGTAAGTTCATTATTTATTTGGTGCCATAGACACTTTCAGAAGTCTGGTGAAACCTATTGATTCTTCTTAAAATAATATTTAAAATGTACAAAATAAAATATAGAAGGTTGTGATGGAATTCAATTACATTTAAATGCATTAATCAATCATATCAAAATTGTGGTATAGAAATACACATATTTATTAATGCATTAGATAACAAGATCTAATGGAAAGTTTAATAACTATCATATTTTCAAGTAGTGATAAGCATAAATAATATTCCAAGATGTGTACAATTCTAATTTCTAGTGGCTATTAAGATCCAGATACTGTTAAAAGTACTATAGGTTTTTTTTTTCATTTGGCATGGCTTTTATTAAAGAGAAAGAATAAAGAAAAAAAACTTAATGAAGGAGCTAGACTTCTTGAAATTGAAAAGATATCCTCTCCCACTCTTACCCTTGTAAACATTTTATATAATCTTTAGTCTGAGCCACCAGGGAAGCCCACATACACTAATCTGCCTGATTCAAAGCAGACTGAGGGGTGGGAGGGGAGGGTGGAATGAGTTGGGAGAGTAGCACTGACATATATGCACTACCATGCATAAATAGCTAGCTAACGGGGAGGAACAAGATGACAGAGGAGTAGGTGGAGGTGGAATACATCTCTCTCCACAGATACATCAGGAAAACTGCTTCAAACACAGAAGTGCTTGCAGAATACCAGCGGAGAGCTGACAGGAGTACATGACCATCAGAAAAGAATATATAGAACCACACAAAACTCGGTAGGACGAAGGAACTAAGGTGGGGGGGGGGGCGGAAATAGTAGTGTTAGTAGGAATGGACCTGCCCTTGGTGGGTGGGGGAACTTAAGCAGGGGGTCTGATACCCACATTGGGGCAATTGTCTGGGTCAGAGGAGAAACATTTAAAGCTGAGAATGAAGCAGTTGATCTGTGGCAGCGTAAATGGAATGAGAATCAGACAGTACTTGCTACAGCCATATGTACCCCAGACAGGGATGCAGGGCCCCTAGAAGGTGCAGTGGCTGGGAGCTAGAGCATATGGATTGTGGAGGAAACCCAGGGCAAGAGCTGCCGGCAACTGCAGAGAGACAGACTGAGGGGATGTGAGGGAGGAGACTGTGGTGGGAAATGCCTGTGGAGGGAGCCAGGCAGCCATGCAAGCAAGGTGATACTGCTGAGTCATGTTTAGGAGGTAAAACCATCACTGTAGCCTCTCTCTCCCCACACTCCAGCATCAGCAGCTGATCAATAGAGAAGCTGGCCCATCAAGTGCCTGACACATGGAACAACAGAGTAGGACCACACCCCGGGTGCCTTTTTAAGTGCCTGATGCACCAAACTACAGAATAGGAACGAAGCCAAAGGAGCCCCTCTATGTGCCTGACACACCAAACAACATAGAGGACCCCAGACAAAGGAGCTCTCTGAGTGCCTGAACAGGCAGAGCTATGGAGAAAGACTAGCCAAAGAGGATGTCTGAGAACAAGCTACCAGAGGCTTGGAAAAAGACTCATAGGGCCATAACTCCTGGGGCTGAGGTAGTCTGTGTCCTTGCACACATGGTGCCACCAAGGTCCCTGAAACCCAAGCAGCTGCGCCACCTTTATGCTCAACCCTCACTGGGGCAGAACTGCCACAGGCAAAAAAAAAAAAAAAAAAAAAACAAAGGCTTGTATCTATGCATGCAGAGTCGCTTCAGTCACGTCCAACTGTTTGCAACCCTGTGGACCCAGGCTTCTCTGTCAATAGGGTTCTCCAGGCAAGAATACAAGAATGGGTTGACATGCCATTCTAGAGCACTATATTTCCTGCTGCCCTAGTTGCCAACTCCCCTGAGTACCTGGTACTGCCAGAGCCCCTGTGATGCAAGCAGCTGCACCACCACCACACCTGGCCCTCACTGGGGCAGACCCAAATCCTCCAGGGCAGCCTCAGGAGCAAATCCCATTGTACAACCCACATGCAAAAGTGGAAACAAAACCATAATTGAAACCCAAGGGCAATGTGGTTAATGAAGAAGACCCAAAACCTTCCAAACAACTGTACAAGCTGCAGATTAAATACCCATGATCAACTAGGCAGACTCTGTGTCTATGAAAGATATAAAAGCACACTGAGAGCTCTGACAAAAGAAAACACACTAGTTCTGATAGCTGTGGACATTGGAGGCAAGAACACAGAGGAGTACGACCAGATTAGAGACTGAGCTGCTCCCATAACAGGTCCAGAGACCAGCGCAGTGTTGGAGGGCATCCTAGGGAAGCAAGGTATACTGTGACTACCAGTGAGGGAAAGAACATTGACAGCAGAGACTCAAGAAAAACATTTATTATTCTTATATTTTGCCTTGCTCTGTAGTTTCTTCGAAATTTTTTTTCTTTTTTTTCCTCTGCTGTATTTGTTCATTTTATTAACACTATGAAAACTAATTAAGCTTTGGATTTTTTTCCTCTGTCACACTTTTTATTGCTGTTATAAACCTCTACCTCTACACTGACCTTTTGCAGTTCTGTGGAGTTTACTTTTTTCTTTCTTTTTTTATCTCTCTCTCTTTTTTAATTTTCAAATTTTTAAACATATTATTATTTTTTCTACATTTATTCCTTTGTTATCTTTTCCTACTGTTTTTTTTTACCCTTGCAGTTAATCACTAATATAATATGTATTTTTTTATCTACCTTTGTTTAACTTTGCATTTCCACTATATCATCCTTTGCTTTCTTTGCTTTCTTTTTCACACCATATTTGTTAGTTTTGTTTGCATTGCTTTATTCCCCAGTTAGTATCTTGCTTTAGTTTTGTTTTCCAATCTGTGCCTTATTTTGTTTTGTTCTGAACTGATGGGTATAGTTTTTGGTTTCTTTTGTTTCCCAGGTCAATCTATCATACTTTATTTCTGTTGGACTGCTTTGATTTTGCTTCTGAGTATATATGTATATGCATACATTTCATTATTTTAATTATTATTTGCATGATATTGTAACTGTGTTTTGTCTGGGGTTCATCTTTGGTTTCTTGTTTTTGGGTATTTATTTTAACCCTATTTAATGCCATAAAAAACCATCTGTGGAATCTCAATTCCTGGCCAGAGATCAACCCCTGAGCCTTTGGATTGGGAGTGCTGACTCCAAAATACTAGACTACCAGAGAACTCCTAACCTTAGGGAGTATCAAATAGTGAGAACTCCCACAAAGGCAACCGCTTGTGTACAAGACCCTGCATCATACAACTGCCAGTAGCATCCTGTGCAGGAGGCCACATCCAAACAGCAAACAAGACAAAAATACAAACCCAATCATCAGCTGACAGGATTACCACCTCACTCAGCCATGCCCATCAAAGGAAAAAAAAAAACTCAGCACAAATATCACCCTACATAAAACCTACACAAATCACTGGACCAACCTTATGAGGGCAGAAACCACAATGAAGAAACAATTCGACCTTGAAGTCTGAGAAAAGGAGACCTCAAACACAATAAACTTAAAAAAAAGGGCAAAGAAATACTGCACAAATTAAGGAACAAATTATAAACACACAAGCCCAAATAAAGGAAGAGGAAATAGGAAAACTTCCTGAAAAAGAATTCATAATAATGATAGTAAAAATGATCAAAAACCTTGAAATCAAAATGGATAAAATGCAAGAATCAGTTAACAAAGACCTAGAAGACTTAAAGAATAAACATACAGAGACAAACAACACAATTACTGAAATTAAAAATACTCTAGAAGGAATCAATAGCAGAATATCTGAAGCAGAAAAATGAAACAGTGAACTGGAAGATAAAATGGTGGAAATAACTTCTGAAGAGCAGAGTAAAGTAAAAAAAAAAAAATTAAAAAAACTAAGGATCACCTCAGTGATCTCTGGGACAATATCAAATGCACTATTATTCAAATTATAGGGGTCCCAGGAGAAGAAGAGAAAAAGAAGGGTATGAGAACAATTTTGAAGAGATTATATTTGAAAACTTCCACAACATGGAAAAAGAAATAGTCAATCTAGCCCAAGAGATGCAAAGAGTCCCATACAGGATAAACCCAAGGAGAAACACACCAGGACACACACTAATCAAGCAAACAAAGAGTAACCACGAAGAAAGAATATTAAAAGCAATAAAGAAGAAGCAACAAGTAATATACAAGGGAAATCCCATACGTTGAACAGCTGATCTTTCACAAGAGACTCTGCAGGCCAGAAGGGAATGGCATGATATACTTAAAGTACTGAAAGGGAAAAGTCTACAACAAAGATTACTCTAACCAGCAGGGATCTCATTCAAAACTGATGTAGAAATAAAAAACTTTTGAGACAAGCAAAATTTAAGAGAATTCAGTACCACCAAACCAGCTTTACAAGAAATGTTAAAGGGACTCATATAGTCAGGAAATTCAAGAGAAGAAAGAGTTCTACAAAAACACATCCCAAACAATTGAGAAAATGGTGATAGGAACATATATATCAATAATTACTTTAAATGCAAATGGACTAAATGCTCCAACCAAAAGACACAGACTGGCTGAATGGATACAAAAACGAGACCCATATATATGCAGTCTACAAGAGAGTCACTTCAGACCTAAAGACACATATAGACTGAAAGTGAGAGGATGGAGAAAGATATTCCATGAAAAAAGAAAGCAAAAGAAAGCTGGAGTAGCAATCCTCATATCAGACAAAGTAGACCTTAAAATAAAGTGTATTACAATAGAGAAGGAATGACACTACATAATGACCAAAGAATCATTCCAGGTGGAAGACATAACAATTGTAAGTATCTATGCACCCAACATATGCACCTCAATACATAAGTCAAAAAATAACTGTCACAAAAGGAGAAAATTTGACAGTAACACAGTAATACACTAATGGGAAGATCGTCAAACCAGAAAATTAATAAGGAAGCACAAGTCTTAAATGATACATTAGATGAGATGGATCTAACCGATATCTTAAGGACGTTACATCCAAATGCAGAAGAGTACACCTTCTTCTCAAGTGCCCAGTGAACATTCTCCAGGATAGACCACATCTTGAGTCACAAATCAAACATCAGTAAATTTAAGAAAATTGAAATTGTATCAAGAATGTTCTCTGACACAACACTATGAGACTAGATATAAGTTACAAGAAAAAAAATTATAAAAAACACAAACACGTGGAGATAAAGCAATACATTTCTAAATAACCAACAGGTTACTGATGAAATCAAAAGGGAAATAAAAAAAAAATTCCTGGAAACAAATGACAATGAAAACACCACAACTCAAAACCTATGGGATGCAGCAAAAGCAGTTCGAGGGAGGGAAGTTTATAACAATACAATCCTACCTCAAGAAACAAGAAAAACATCAAATAGACAATCTAATGTTACACATAAAAGAAGAGGGAAAAGAACAACAACAACAACAAAAATCGCAAAATTAGTAGAAGGAAAGAAATAATAAATATCCGAGCAGAAATTAATGAAAAAGGAAAGAAACAATAGTAAATATTAATAAAACTAAAAGCTGGTTCTTTGAGAAGATAAACAAAATTGACAAACTTTTAGCCAGACTCATCAAGAAAAACAGAAGAATCAAATCAACAAAGTTAGAAATGAGAAAGGAGAGGTTACAACAGACAATGCAGAAATACAAAGGATTATAAGAGACTATTATGAACAACTATGTGGAAATAAAATGGGCAATCTGGAAAAAATGGGCAGATTCTTAGAAAACTACAATTTTCTAGGACTGAACCAGGAAGAAATTATGAACAACCCAAATACAAGCACTGAAAACAAAACTGTGATCAAAAATCTAAAAATCAAAAGCTCAGGACAAGATGGATTCATGGGTGAATTTTTTTTTCACTTTCACTTGTATTTTATTTTATTTTTTTCATTTATCTTTATTAGTTGGAGGCCAATCACTTCACAACATTGTAGTGGTTTTTGTCATACATTGACATGAATCAGCCATGGATTTACATGTATTCCCCATCCCGATCCCCCCTCCCCCCTCCCTCTCTACCCGATCCCTCTGGGTCTTCCCAGTGCACCAGCCCCGAGCACTTGTCTCATGCATCCAACCTGGGCTGGTGATCTGTTTCACCCTTGATAATATACATGTTTCGATGCTGTTCCTCTCGAAACATCCCACCCTCACCTTCTCCCACGGAGTCCAAAAGTCTGTTCTGTACATCTGTGTCTCTTTTTCTGTTTTGCATATAGGGTTATCATTACCAACTTTCTAATATCCATATTTATGCGTTAGTATACTGTATTGGTCTTATTTCTTTCTGGCTTACTTCACTCTGTAAAATAGGCTCCAGTTTCATCCATCTCATTAGGACTGATTCAAATGAATTCTTTTTAATGGCTGAGTAATATTCCATGGTGTATATGTACCACAGCTTCTTTATCCATTCGTCTGTTGATGGGCATCTAGGTTGCTTCCATGTCCTAGCTATTATAAACAGTGCTGTGATGAACATTGGGGTGCACGTGTCTCTTTCAGATCTGGTTTCCTCAGTGTGTATGCCCAGAAGTGGGATTGCTGGGTCATATGGCAGTTCTATTTCCAGTTTTTTAAGAAATCTCCACACTGTTCTCCATAGCGGCTTTACTAGTTTGCATTCCCACCAACAATGTAAGAGGGTTCCCTTTTCTCCAAACCCTCTCCAGCATTCATTGCTTGTAGACTTTTGGATAGCAGCCATCCTGACTGGTGTGTAATGGTACCTCATTGTGGTTTTGATTTGCATTTCTCTGATAATGAGTAATGTTGAGCATCTTTTCATGTATTTGTTAGCCATCTGTATGTCTTCTTTGGAGAAATGTCTGTTTAGTTCTTTGGCCCATTTTTCAATTGGGTCACTAATTTTTCTGGAATTGAGCTGAGGAGTTGCTTGTATATTTTTGAGATTAATCCTTTGTCTGTTGCTTCATTTGCTATTATTTTCTCCCATTTGGAGGGCTGTCTTTTCACCGTGCTTATAGTTTCCTTTGTTGTGCAAAAGCTTTTACGTTTCATTAGGTCCCATTTGGTTATTTTTGCTTTTATTTCCAATATTCTGGAAGGTGGGTCATAGAGGATCCTGATGTGATTTATGTTGGAGTGTGTTTTGCCTATGTTCTCCTCTAGGAGTTTTAGAGTTTCTGGTCTTACATTTAGGTCTTTAATTCATTTTGAGTTTATTTTTGTGTATGGTGTTAGAAAGTGTTCTAGTTTCATTCTTTTACAAGTGGTTGGCCAGTTTTCCCAGCACCACTTGTTAAAGAGTTTGTCTCTTTTCCACTGTGCATTCTTGCCTCCTTTCTTGAATATAAGATGTCAATAGGTTCGTGGATTTATCTCTGGTCTTTCTATTCTGTTCCATTGATCTATATTTCTGTCTTCATGCCAGTGCCATACTGTCTTGATGACTGTGGCTTTGTAGTATAGTCTGGAGTCAGGCATGTTGATTCCTCCAGTTCCATTCTTCTTTCTCAAGATTGCTTTGGCTATTCGAGGTTTTTTGTATTTCCATACAAATTGTGAAATTATTTGTTCTAGTTCTGTGAAAAATACCATTAGTAGCTTGATAGGGATTGCATTGAATCTCTGATTGCTTTGGGTAGTATAGCCATTTTGACAATGTTGATTCTTCCAATCCATGAACACTGTATATTTCTCCACTGTTTGTGTCCTCTTTGATTTCTTTCATCAGTGTTTTATAGTTTTCTATGTATAGGTCTTTTGTTTCTTTAGGTAGATATACTCCTAAGTATTTTATTCTTTCTGTTGCAATGGTGAATGGTATTGTTTCCTTAATTTCTCTTTCTGTTTTCTCCTTGTTAGTGTATAGCAATGCAAGGGATTTCTGTGTATTAATTTTATATCCTGCAACTTTACTATATTCGTTGATTAGCTCTAGTAATTTTCTGGTAGAGTCTTTAGGGTTTTCTATGTAGTGGATCATGTCATCTGCGAACAGTGAGAGTTTCACTTCTTCTTTTCTATCTGGCTTCCTTTTACTTCTTTTTCTACTCTGATTGCTCTGGCCAAAACTTCCAAAAGTATGTTGAATAGTAGTCCTTAGAGTAGGCACCCTTGTCTTGTTCCTGATTTTAGGGGAAATGCTTTCAATTTTTCACCATTGAGAGTAATGTTTGCTATGGGTTTGTTTTATATAGCTTTTATTATGTTGAGGTATGTTCCTTCTATTCCGGCTTTCTGGAGAGTTTTAATCATAAACGGATGTTGAATTTTGTCAAAGGCTTTCTCTGCATCTATTGAGATAATCATATGGTTTTTATCTTTCAATTTGTTAATGTGGTGTATTACATTGACTGATTTACGGATATTAAAGAATCCTTGCATTCCTGGGATAAAGCCCACTTGGTCACGATGTATGATGTTTTTAATATGTTGTTGGATTCTGTTTACTAGAATTTTGTTAAGGATTTTTGCATCTATGTTCATCAGTGATATTGGACTGTAGTTTTCTTTTTTTGTGGCATCTTTGTCTGGCTTTGGAATTAGGGTGATGGTGGCCTCATAGAATGAGTTTGGAAGTTTACCTTCTTCTGCAATTTTCTGGAAGAGTTTGAGTAAGATAGGTGTTAGCTCTTCTCTAAATTTTTGGTAGAATTCAGCTGTGAAGCCATCTGGTCCTGGGCTTTTGTTTGCTGGAAGATTTCTGATTACAGTTTCAATTACCTTGCTTGTGATGGGTCTGTTAAGATCTTCTATTTCTTTCTGGTTCAATTTTGGAAAGTTATACTTTTCTAAGAATTTGTCCATTTCTTCCAAGTTGTCCATTTTTTTGGCATATAGCTGCTGGTAGTAGTCTCATGATCCTTTGTATTTCAGTGTTGTCTATTGTGATCTCTCCATTTTCATTTCTAATTGTGTTAATTTGGTTCTTCTCTCTTTGTTTCTTAATGAGTCTTGCTAATAGTCTGTCGATTTTGTTTATTTTTTCAAAAAACCAGCTTTTAGTTTTGTTGATTTTTGCTATGGTCTGTTTATTTTCTTTTGCATTTCTTTCTGCCCTAATTTTTAAGATTTTTTTCCTTCTACTAACCCTGGGCTTCTTCACTTCTTCCTTCTCTACTTGCTTTAGGGGTAGAGTTTGGCTATTTGTTTGACTTTTTTCTTGTTTCTTGAGGTAAGCCTGTAATGCTATGAGCCTTCCCCTTAGCACTGCTTTTACAGTGTCCCATAAGTTTTGGGTTGTTGTGTTTTCATTTTCATTCATTTCTATGCATATTTTGATTTCTTTTTTGACTTCTATGATTTGTTGGTTATTCAGTAGCATGTTATTTAGCCTCCATATGTTTGAAGTTTTAACAATTTTTTTCCTGTAATTGAGATCTAATCTTACTGCACTGTGGTCAGAAAAGATGACTGGAATGATTTCAATTTTTTTGAATTTACCAAGGCTAGATTTATGGCCCAGGATGTGATCTATTCTGGAGAAGGTTCCATGTGCACTTGAGAAAAAGGTGAAGTTGATTGTTTTGGGGTGAAATGTCCTATAGATATCAATTAAGTCTAGCTGGTCCATTGTGTCATTTAAAGTTTGTGTTTCCTTGTTAATTTTCTGTTTAGTTGATCTATCCATAGTTGTGAGTGGGGTATTAAAGTCTCCCACTATTGTTGTGTTACTATTAGTTTCCTCTTTCATACTCGTTAGCATTTGCCTTACATATTGCGGTGCTCCTATGTTGGGTGCATATACATTTATAATTGTTATATCTTCTTCTTGGATTGATCCTTTGATCATTATGTAGTTTCCTTCTTTGTCTCTTTTGACATCCTTTATTTTAAAGTCTATTTTATCTGATATGAGTATTGCGACTCTGGCTTTATTTTGGTCTCCATTTGCGTGAAATATTTTTTTCCAGCCCTTCACTTTTAGTCTGTATGCGTCCCTTGTTTTTAGGTGGGTCTCTTGTAGACAGCATATATAGGGGTCTTGTTTTTGTATCCATTCTGCCAGTCTTTGTTTTTTGGTTGGGGCATTCAACCCATTTACATTTAAGGTAATTATTGATAAGAATGGTCCCGTTGCCATTTACTTTGTTGTTTTGGGTTCAAGTTTATACAACCTTTCCGTGTTTCCTGTCTAGAGAAGATCCTTTAGCATTTGTGAAAGAGCTGGTTTGGTGGTGCTGAATTCTCTCAGCTTTTGCTTGTCTGTAAAGCTTTTGAATTTTCCTTCATATTTGAATGAGATCTTTGCTGGGTACAGTAATCTAGGTTGTAGCTTATTCTCTTTCATTACTTTAAGTATGTCCTGCCATTCCCCTGTGCCCTGAAGTGTTTCTATTGATAGATCAGCTGTTATCCTTATGGGAATCCCTTTGTGTGTTTTTTGTTGTTTCTCCCTTGCTGCTTTTAACATTTGTTCTTTGTGTTTGATCTTTGTTAATTTGATTAATATGTGTCTTGGGGTGTTCTGCCTTGAGTTTATCCTGTTTGGGACTCTCTGGGTTTCTTGGACTTGTGTAACTATTTCCTTCCCCATTTTAGGGAAGTTTACAACTATTATCTCCTAGAGTATTTTCTCATGGCCTTTCTTTTTGTCTTCTTCTTCTGGGACTCCTCTGATTCGAATGTTGGGGCATTTCACATTGTCCCAGAGGTCCCTGAGGTTGTCCTCATTTCTTTTGATTCTTTTTTCTTTTTTCCTTCCTATTTCGTTTATTTCCACCATTTTATCTTCTACCTCACTTATCCTATCTTCTCTCTCCGTTATTCTACTCTTGGTTCCCTCCAGAGTGTTTTTTTTATCTCATTTATTGCATTATTCATTTTTAATTGACTCTTTTTTATTTCTTCTAGGTCCTTATTAAACATTTCTTGAATCTTCTCAATCTTTGTCTCCAGGCTATTTATCTGTAACTCCATTTTGTTTTCAAGATTTTGGATCACTTTTATTATCATTATTCTAAATTCTTTTTCTGGTAGATTCCCTATCTCTTCCTATTTTGTTTGACTTGATGGGCATTTTTCATGTTCCTTTACCTGTTGGGTATATCTCTGCCATCTTGTTTAGATTGCTGTGTCTGGAGTGGGCTTTCTGAATTCTGGTGGTCTGTGGTTCCTTTTTATTGTGGAGGTTTCACCCAGTGGGTGGGGTTGGACGATTGGCTTGTCAAGGTTTCCTGGTTCCTTTTTACTGTGGAGGTTTCACCCAGTGGGTGGGGTTGGACGATTGGCTTGTCAAGGTTTCCTGGTTAGGGAAGCTTGTGTCGGTGGTCTGGTGCGTGGAACTGGGTTTCTTCTCTCTGGAGTGCAATGGAGTGTCCAGTAATGAGTTTTGAGATGGGTCTATGTGTTAGGTGTGACTTTGGGCAGCCTGTATGTTGATGCTCAGGGCTATGTTCCTGCATTGCTGGAGAATTTGCATGGTATGTCTTGCTCTGGAACTTATTGGCTCTTGGGTGGTGGTTGGTTTCAGTGTAGATATGGAGGCTTTTGGATGGTCTCTTATTACTTAATGTTCCGTGTAGTCAGGAGTTTTCTGGTATTCTCAGGTTTTGGGTTTAAGCCTCTTGCCTCTGGGTTTCAGTTTTATTCTTCCAGTAGTCTTAAGACTTCTCCAACTATACAGCACTGATAATAAAACTTCTAGGTTAATGGTGAAAAGATTCTCCACCGTGAGGGACACCCAGAGAGTTTCACAGAGTTACATGAAAAAGAGGAGAGGGAGGAGGGGATAGAGATGAGCAGGAAGAGGAAAAGGGGGACTCAAGAGGAGAGAGACAGTTCTACGCAGTTCTCTATTTCCAAAGTTTTCTCCATATCCCAGACACCCACAGAGATTCACAGAATTGGATTGGGAAGAGAAGGGGAAAGGAGGAAATAGAGGTGCTCTGAGGTAGAAAACGGAGAGTCAAAAGTTGGAAAGAGTAGTCAACACACTCCTGAATAAAAATGGGAACTGAATATTGGATTCTTAAATGCCCAAAATTTATATAACATACTGAAAAACAAAGATTAAAAATCTAGAGTAGAGGTTAGACTCCTAAAAATACAATATTAAAGACAAAAACAAAAACACAAAAAATTTTAGAAATATGAATGCAGTTCAGTTTAAAAATAGGGCTTGTCTTTTTCTTTTGCAAGGTTATAGTGAAATGAAAATGAAAGTTAAGGAGTAATAGAGGAGTAATAGAGGACTTTAAAAGAAAATAAGAGAAAACAACAAGAAAAAAAAACAAGAAAAAAAATTTTTCCCTAATTTAAAAAAATCTTAAAATTATATGAAAATGAAAGTTAAGGAGTAATGGGGGAGTAATAGGGAATTTTAAAAGAAAATAAAAGAGAAAAAATGAAAAAGAAAAGAAAAAAATTTTTTTTAATTAAAAAAAAAAGGTAAAATTACATCTAGGAATTTCTCTGTAGTGTTGCAGTCAGTGTGGGTTCGGTTCAATTTCAGATGGCTCCTCGTTCCAGCTTACACTTCTTGATATCTATAGGCCCCTTCTGGTGTAGTTGGTGTTACCTACAGGGATTTTAAACTGTTGTACCAGTCTTTTCTGAAGTGGTTCCCTTTGTTTATTTGGTTTCTGTTTGCTGGTCTCTTCAGTGTCTAATTTCCACCCTGACACAGGCGGGTGGAGGTGGGCTCTTGTTCAGGTTCACTAGTTCAGTCGTGCTGCGGGGAGGGAGGGGTGCTGCAGACAGATATTGCTGTGTGTGGGTAGCACTCACAGTGTTCCGGCCACATTGGGTTTGCCCCCGCTCACAGGTGTGTATGCTTTCCCTGTCTACACTGCTCAGGCTCCCGGCTGCTCTATATGGAGCGTGCCCTGCATTGCGTGTGGTTCCAGTTTTCGGGTACTCCACAGAAGCGCGGACTCGGTTGAGCCTGCGTTTTGTGCCTTCCCTGGCCTGAGCAGTTCAGGCAGCCAGGAGCTTGATGGGCAACTCTCCCCAGGTGTGGCATGCCTTCTCCCCTCCGCAGTCCCAGCCTCAGTTTCCACCCGCACCAGTCGGGTGCATACACCTTGTGTTTAGCCATGACCCTCCCAGTGGATGTCGACCATCCAGAAACTCAGAAAGTCTTTGGTTAGAAACTGGAGGCCTGTTTGCAGTGTGCTAGGGGATGCCATCTCTGGGGCCGAGTTTGCCCCTTTCCCCTCCCCTCTGCCTCCTGCCTCTGGTGGGGATGGGCCGGTCCGCAGCCGGCTAGCTCTTCTCTGGAGTTGTTCAGTCCCTTTGTTCTGCGAACCACCGGCAGTGTGTTTGGGCTGGTTAGTTTTCTCTCTCTCTCTCTTGCTATCCCACACTTTAAGTTGCTATCTCACGAAAGCTCCCTCCAATTGCTCTCAGAGCCTTCGGGCCCGGTCCTTACCCTAAGCAATGCCGCCCGCTCCTCTCCATTCTGCTCCCACTTGCTGGTAGTGGATGCCGGCGTCTGGGGTACTTTTCTGCTGGGAGTTGCTTTTAGGCACGTAATCTGTGGGTTTTATTTATTTTCCCTCCCAGTTAGGTTGCCCTCCGAGATTTGAAAACTTCCCCCAGACCCGCCAGTGTGAGGGCTTCCTGTTGTTAGGAAACTTCCTCTATTAAGATTCCCTTCCCAGGACAGGTCTCCATCCCTAGCTCTTTTGTCTCTCTTTTTTTCTTTTATATTTTGTCCTACCTCCTTTCGAAGACAATGGGCTGCTTTTCTGGGCACCTGATGTCCTCTGCTAGCAATCAGAAGTTGTTTTGTGAAGTTTGCTCAGCATTCAATTGTTCTTTTGATGAATTTGTAGGGGAGAAAGTGGTCTCCCCGTCCTATTCCTCCACCATCTTGGCTCCTCCCCTTCATGGGTGAATTTTATCAAACATATAGAGACAAGCTAATACCTATTCCTCTAAAATCCTTTCAAAAATCTGCAGAGAAAGGAAAGCCCAAACTCATTCCATGAGGCCACCATCACCCTGATACCAATACCAGACAAAGACAACACACAACAAAAGAAAACTACAGGCCAATGCCATGGATGAACACAGATGCAAATATCCTCAACAAAATTTTAGCAAACAGATTTCAGCAACACGTCAAAAAGCTCATATACCATGATCAATTTGGGTTTATTCCAGGGATGCAAGGATTCTATGATATACACACATCAATCAATGTGGTACACCATATTAATAAATTGAAAGATAAAAGCCATATGACAATCTCAATAGATGCAGAAAATGCCTTTGACAAAATTCAGCACCCATTTATGATTAAATCTCTTAAAAAACTGGGCATAGAAGGAACCTACCTCAACATAGTAAAGGCCATATATGATAAGCCCACACCAGACATTATTCTCAATGGTGAAAAACTGAAAACATCCCCCCTAAGGTCAAGGCCTAGACAAGGGTGTCCACTCTTGCCACTATTATTCAACATAGTTTGGGAAGTCCTAGCTACAGTAATCAGAGAAGAAAAAGAAATAAAATGAATTAAACTCTGAAAAGAAGAATTAAAGCTCTCACTGTTACAGATGACATTATACTATAAGTAGAATACCTTAAAGATACTATCAGAAAATTACTAGAGCTAATCAGTGGACTTACCACTGATTGGCACTGGTATTGGCACAAAAACAGAAATATAGACCAATGGAACAAGATAGAAAGCCCAGAAATAAACCCATGCACCTATAGGTTCCTTATTTTTGACAAAGGAAGCAAGAATATACAATGAGGCAAAGACAGCCTTTTCAATAAATGGTGCTGGAAAAATTGGACAGCTACATGCAAAAGAATGAAATTAGAACACTTCATAACACTGTGCAAAAAGACAAACTCAAACTTTATTAAAGATCTAAATCTAAGACCAGAATCTATAACACTCTTAGAGGAAAACATAGGCAGAACAGTCGATGACATAAATCAAAGCAAAATCCTCTATGATCCACTTCCTACAGTAAGGGAAATAAATACACAAGTATACAAAGGGACATAATTAACTTAAAAGCTTTTGCACAGCATAAGAAACTATAAACAAGGTAAAAAGACAAACCTCAGAATGGGAGAAAATAATAGCAAAGGAAATAATTGACAAAGGATTAATTCACAAAATATGCAAGCAGCTCATAAAACTCAATACCAGAAAAACAAGCAACCCAATTAAAAAATGGGAAAAAGACCTAAAGAGACATTTCTCCAAAGAAGACATACAGATGGCTAACAAACACATGAAAAGATGCTCAATATTGCTCATTATTAGAGAAATGCATTTCAAAACTACAATGAGATATCACCTGACACTGGCCAGAATGGCCATCAACAGAAAGTCTACAAACAGTAAATGCTGGAGAGAGTGTAGAGAAAAGGGAAGGCTCTTGCATTGTTGGTGGGAATCTAAATTGATACACCCACTATGGAAGACTGTAAGGAGATTCCTTAAAAAACTAGGAATAAAACCACCATATGACCCAGCAATCTCACTCCTAGGCATATGCACTGAGGAAACAAAATTGAAAAAGACACATATACCTCAATGTTCACTGCAGCACTATTTACAATAGCTAGAACATGGTAGCAACCTGGATGTCCATTGACAGATGAATGGATAAAGAAGTTGTGGTATACCGGGAGGTGCCAAGATGGAAGAGAAATAGGATGGGGAGACGACTTTATTCCACACAAATTCATTAAAAGATCATTTGAATGCTGAGCAACTTCCACAAAACAACTCTGTACGCTGGCTGAGGATACCAGGCACCCAAAAAGGTAGCTCAATCTCTTTGAAAGCAGGGATTTGAATACTGGCTGGATTGCTTTCTCCACTTTTGACTCTCGCTTTTCTCCTTCAGGTCATCTGTACCTCCTTCCTCCCTCTTCTCTTCTCTACATAATTCTGTGAATCTTTCTGGTTGTTCCAAGCAGTGGAAAGCACTTAGGGGTTAGATTAATGGTTAGATTGCTCTCTCCCCTTTTGACACCCCCTTTTCTCCTCCTGGACACCTCTATCTCTTGCCTCCCTCTTCTCATCTCTATATAACTCTGTGAATCTCTCTGGGTGTTCCTGGCTTTGGAGAATTGTTTCACCAATAAACCTAGCGGTTTTATCTTCTATGCTGTGTGGATGGAGAAGTTTTGAGGCTACTGTAAAAGGAGGACTGAAAGCCAGAGTCAGGAGTCTTAACTCTAGAACTTTAGAACATCAGAGAATTCCTGACTCCAGGGAAAATTAATAGAAAAGAGCTGACCCAAAAGTCCCCACACCTACAATGAAACCAAGCTCCATCCTAGAGCCAAAAAAGATCCAGTTCAAGACACACCACAATGAATTTTCAGCAAAACAGGTCAGTTGGTTCAGTCGCTCAGTTGTGTCTGACTCTTTGCAACCCCACAGACACCAGCATGCCAGGCCTCACTGTCCATCACCAACTCCCAGAGTTCACCCAAACCCATGTCCACTGAGTTGATGATGCCATCCAACCATTCCATCCTCTGTTACCCCCTTCTCCTCCTGCCCTCAATCTTTACCAGCATCAGGGTCTTTTCAAATGGTCAGCTCTTCGCATCAGGTGGCCAAAGTATTGGAGCTTCAGATTCAACATCAGTCCTTCCAATGAACACCCAGGACTGATCTCCTTTAGGATGGACTGGTTGGATCTCCTTGCTGTCCAAGGGACTCTCAAGAGTCTTCTCCAACACCACAGTTCAAAAGCATCAATTCTTCGGCACTCAGCCTTCTTTATCATCCAACTCTCACATCCATACGTGACTACTGGAAAAACCATAGCCTTGACTAGATGGACCTTTGTTGACAAAGTAGTGTCTCTGCTTTTTAATATGCTGTCTAGGTTGATCATAACGTTCCTTTCAAGGAGTAAGCGTCTTTTAATTTCATGGCTGCAGTCACCATCTGCAGTGATTTCGGAGCCCAGAAAATAAAGTCAGCCACTCTTTCCACTGTTTACCCATCTATTTGCCATGAAGTGATGGGACTGGATGCCATGATCTTAGTTTTGTGAATGTTGAGCTTTAAGCCAACTTTTTCACTGTCCTCTTTCACTTTCATCAAGAAGCTCTTTAGTTCTTCTTCACTTTCTGCCATAAGGGTGGTGTCATCTGCATATCTGAGGTTATTGATATTTCTCCCAGCAATCTTGATTCCATCTTGTGCTTCCTGCATCCCAGCGTTTCTCATGATGTACTCTGCATATAAGTTAAATAAGCAGAGTGACAATATACAGCCTTGATGTACTACACAATCCTGAATATTAAAACACAGGCTGCCCAAAGCCATGCTAAACCCATAGACATCCTAAAACTCAATACTGGGTATTTCATTGCACTCCAGAGAGATGAGATCTGGTTCCACCCACCAGAAGGTAAACACAAGCTCCCCCAACCAGGAAACCTTGACAAGCCATTGATCCAACCCCATCCAGAGGCAGCAGACTCCAAATTAAAAGGAACCATGAATTTCCATGCTGCAGAAATAAAACCTCAAACACAGTGATGTAAACAAATTGAAAAGGCAGAGAAATATTCAGCAGGTGAAGGAACATGATAAAACCCCACCAAACCAAAGAGGAGGAGAGAGGGAGTCTACCTGAAAAATAATTCAGAATGATGATAGTAAAGATGGTCCAAAATATTGAAAACCAAATGGAGCTACAGATAAATAGACTAGAGACAAGGATTGAGAAGGTGCAAGAAATCTTTAACAGGGACCTATAAAAAATAAAAAAGGATCAATCAATGATGAGTAACACAATAACTGAGATCAAAAGCTCTCTAGAAGGAACCAACAGTAGAATAACTGAGGCAGAAGAGAGGATAAATGAGGTGGAAGATAGAATGGTGGAAATACATGAAGCAGAGAGAAAAAGAAAAAAGACTTAAAAGATATAAAGACAAACTTAGAGACCCCTGGGACAACACTAAATGTTCCAACATTAGAAAAATAGGTGTCCTAGAAGAAGACAGAAAGAAAGGGCATTAGAAAATACTGGAGGAGATAATAGTCAAAAATTTTCCCTAATGTGGGGAAGGAAATAGCCACTCAAGTGCAAGAAATCCAGAGAGTACCAAACAGGATAAACCCAAGGCAAAACATCCCAAGACACATATTAATCAAACTAACAAAGATCAAACACAAACAGCAAATATTAAAAGCAGCAAGTGAAAGGCAACAAATAACACACAAGGGGATCCCCATAAGGATAATAACTGATCTTTCAATAGAAACTCTCCAGACAAGAAGGGAATGGCATGACATACTTAAAGTGATGAATGAGAAAAACCTACAACCAAGAGTACCCAGCAAGGATCTCATTCAGATATGAAGGAAAAATAAAAAACTTTACAGACAAGCAAAAGCTCAGAGAATTCAGCAACACCAAACCAACTCTTCCACAAATGCTAAAGAATCTTCTCTAGACAGGAAACACAGTAAAGGTTTATAAAAATGAACCCAATGCCTCAAGCCCGAGCACTTGTCTCATGCATCCAAACTGGGCTGGTGATCTCTTTCACCCTAGATAATATACATGTTTTGATGCTATTCTCTTGAAACATCCCACCCTCGCCTTCTCCCACAGAGTCCAAAAGTCTGTTCTGTACATCTGTGTCTTTTTTTCTGTTTTGCATATAGGGTTATCGTTACCATCTTTCTATGACATGTAAATCCAAGGCTGATTCATGTCAATGTTTGACAAAAACCACTACAATATTGTAAAGTAATTAGCCTCCAACTAATAAAGATAAATGGGAAAAAATGAAGTTTTAGTTTTAAGTGTGAAAAAAATAAAATAAAAAAATAAAATGGAGGGGAAAAAAATGAACCCAAAACAGCAAAGTAAATGGTAAGGGGATCATACTTATCAATAATCATCTTAAATGTAAGTGGGTTAAGTGCTCCAACCAAAAGAAAAAACTGGCCAAACGGATACAAAAACAAGACCCCTATATATGCAGTCTTCCAGATACCCACCTCAAACCTAGGGACACACACAGACTGAAAGTGAAGGGCTGGAAAAATATATTTCATGCAAATGGGGACCAAAAGAAAGCAAGAATAGCAATATTCATATCAGATAAAATAGACCTTGAAATAAAGACCATGATAAGAGACAAAGAAGGACGCTACATAATGATCAAAGTATTAATCCAAGAAGAAGATATAACAATATATAACAATCCAAGAAGAAGATATACACCCAACATAGGAGCATCTCAATATGCAAGGCAAATGCTAACAAGTATGAAAGGGGAAATTAACAGTAACACTTTAATAGTGGGGTACTTTAATACCCCACTCATACCTATTGATAGACTAACCAAACAGAAAATTAGCAAGGAAACACAAGCTCTAAATGATACAATGAACCAGTTAGACCCAATTGATATCTACTGGGCATTTCACCCACAAACAACAAAATTGCCCTTTTTTTCCAAGTGCACACTGAACATTCTCCAGGATGGATCACATCCTGGGCCATAAATCTAGCCTTGGTAAATTAAAAAACACTGAAATCATTTCAAGCATCTTTTCCAATCACAGTGTGGTAAGATTAGACATCAAATACAGGAAGAAAACTATTAAAAATACAAACTTATGGAGATTAAAGAACATGCTTCTGAATAAACAACAGAACAGAAAAAATCAAAAAGAAAATAAAACTAAGCATAGAAACAAATGAAAATGAAAACACGAGAACTCGAAACCTATGGGATTCACTAAAAGCAGTGCATAGAGGGAGGTTCATAGTAACACAAGCCTATCTCAAGAAAGGAGAGAAACATCAAATAAGCAACCAAATTTTACATCTAAAGCAACTAGAAAAAAAAAAAAGAAAAGAAGAATTCCAAAGTTAGTAGAAGGAAAGAAATCATAAAAATCAGAACAGAAATAAATGAAAAAGAAACAAAGGAGACTATAGCAAAAGTTTAAAAAAAAACCTAAAAGCTGGTTCTTTGATAAGATAAATAAAATACACAAACCATTAGCCAGACTCATCAAGAAAAAAGTGGAGAAGAATCAAATCAATAAAATTTGAAATGAAAACAGAGAAATCACTTCTGACAACACAGAAATACAACAGATCATGAGAGACTACTATCAGCAATTATATGCCAATAAAATGGACAAGTTGTAAGAAGTGGACAAATTCTTAGAAAAGTATAACCTTCCAAAACTGAACCAGGAAGAAATAAAAAATATGAATGGACTCATCACAAGCACAGAAATCAAAACCATAGACAAAAATCTTCCAACAAACTCAAGGCCAGGACCAGATGGCCACTCACATGAATTCTACCAAAAATTTAGAGAAGAGCTAAAACCTATCCTACTCAAACTATTCCAGAAAATTGCAGAGGAAGGCAAACTCCAAAACTCATTCCATGAGGTCACCATCACCCTAATACCAAAACCAGACAAAGATGCCACAAAAAAGGAAACTACAGGCCAATATCACTGAAGAACTTAGATGAAAAAATTCTCAACAAAATCCTAGCAAACATAATCCAACAGCAGATTAAAAAGATCGTACCTCATGTCCAAGTGGGCTTTATCCCAGGGATGCAAGGATTCTTCAATATTTACAAATTAATCAGTGTAATACACCATATTAACAAATTGAAAGATAAAAACCATATGAATATCTCAATAGATGCAGAGAAAGCCTTTGACAAAATTCAACACCCATTTTTTTTATCAAAACTCTCCAGAAAGCCGGCATAGAAGGAACATACACCAATATATTAAAAGCAACATACGACAAACCAACAGAAAGCATTTCCTCAGTGGAGAAAAATTAAAAGCATTTCCTCTAAAATTAGGAACAAGACAAGGCTGCCCACTCTCACCACTAGTATTCAACATAGTTTTGGAAATTTTAGCCACAACAATCAGAGAAGGAAAAGAAATTTAAAAAATCCAAATTGGAAGAGAATAAATAAAAACTCTCACTGTTTGCAGATGACATGATCCTCTCATAGAAAACCCTAAAGACACTACCAGAAAATGACTAAAGCTAATCAATGAATATAGTAAAGTTGCAGGATATAAAATTAATACACATAAATCCCTTGCATTTCTACACACGAACAATGAGAAAACAGAAAGAGAAATTAAGGAAACAATCCCATTCACCATTGTGATGAAAAGAATAAAATACTTAAGAATAAATTTAACCTAAAGAAACAAAAGACCTATATATAGAAAACCAGAAAACACTGATGAAAGAAATCAAAGATGACACATATAGATTGGGAAATATACCATGTTCGTGGGTTGGAAGGATCAATACAATGAAAATGAGTATAATAGACAAAGCAACCTATAGATTCAATGCAATTCCTATCAAGCTACTGATGGTATTTTTCAGAGAACTAGAACAAATAATTTCACAATTTATATGGAAAACCAAAAAACCTCAAATAGGCAAAGCAATATTGAGAAAGAAGAATGGAACTGGAGGAATCAAGCTGCCTGGCCTCAGACTTTACCACAAAGCTACAGTCATCAAAAATAGTATGGTACTGGCACAAAGACAGAAACATAGATCAATGGAACAAAATAGAAAACCCAGAGATAAATCCACGCACCTATAGACACCCTATCTTTGACAAAGGGGGCAAAAATATACAATGGAGAAAATGCAATCTCTTTAACAAGTGGTGCTGGGAAAAGTGGTCAACCATCTGTAAAAGAATGAAATTAAAACTTTCTAACAGCATACACAAAAATAAACTCAAAAGGGATTAAAGATCTAAATATAAAACCAAAAACTATAAAACTCTTAGAGAAGAACATAGGCAAAACACTCTCTGACATAAACCACAGCAAGACCCTCTATGATCTACCTCCCAAATTAGTGGAAATAAAAACACAAATGGGACCTAATTAAACTTAAAAACTTTTGCACAATGAAGGAAACTATAAGCAAGGTGAAAAGGCAGCCTTCAGAATGGTAGAAAATAACAGCCAAGGTAGCAATTGACAAATAATTATTCTTAAAAATATACAAGCAGCTCATGAAGCTCGATACCAGAAAAATAAATGACCCAATCAAAAAATGGGCCAAAGATCTAAACAGTCATTTCTCCAAAGACATACAGATGGCTAACAAACACATGAAAAGACGCTCAACATCACTCATTATCACATAAATGCAAATCAAAACCACAGTGAGGTATCATCTCATGCCAGTTCAGAATGGTTTCCATTAAAGAGTAAATGCTGGAGAGGGTGTGGAGGAAAAGTAACCCCCTTCCACTGTTGGTGGGGATGCAAAGTAGTATAACCACTATGAAGAACAGTTTGCACATTCCTTAAGAAACTGGAAATAGAACTGCCATATGACCCTTCAATCTCACTGCTGGGCATACACATTGAGGAAACCATATTGAAAGAGACATATGTCTCCCAATGTTCATTGCACTGTGTACAATATCTAGGACATTGAAACAACCTAAATGCCCATCAACAAATGAATGGATAAGGAAGTGGTGGTATATATACAAAATGGAATACTACTCAGCTACAAAAAAGAACACATTTGAGTTAGTTCTAATCAGTTGGATGAAGCTGGAGCCTATTATACAGAGTGAGCTAAACCAGAAAGAGAAACACCAATACAGGATGTGTGTGTGTGTGTGTGTGTGTGTGTGTGTGTGTGTGTATGTATATATATATATATAAAATTAGAAAGATTGTCACAATGACCCTATATGCAAGACAGCAAAAGAGACACAGATGTACAGAACAGACTTTTGGACTATATGGGAGAAGGTGAGGGTGGCACAATGTGAGAGAATAGCATTGAAACCTATGTGCTACCATATGTACAACAGATGACCAGTGCAAGCTCAATGCATGAAGCAGGGCACCCAAAGCTGGTTCTTTGGGACAACCCAGAGGGATGGGGTGTGGAGGGAGGTAGGAGGGGAGTTCAGAATAGTGGGACACATGTACACCCATGGCTGATTCATGTTAATGTATGGCTAAAACCACAACAATATTGTAAAGTAATTAGCCTCCAATTAAAATAAATTAATTAAAAAATACAAAAACAAAAGTAGTTGTGATACATATACACAATGGAATGTTACTCAGCCATAAAAAGGAACACATTTGAGTTATTTCTAATGAGGTTGATGAACCTAGAGCCTTTTATACACAGTGAAGTGATTAAGAAAGAGAAAGATAAATATTAAATACTAATGCACATATATAGAACCTAGAAAGATGGTACTGAAGAATTTATTTGCAGGGCAGCAGTGGACAAACAGACACAGAGTACAGACTTATGGACATGGGGAAAGTGCACTATATGGAGAGAGTAACATGGAAACTTATATTACCATATGTAAAATAGATAGCTAATGGGAAACTGCTGAATGTCCTGGGGAACTCAAACAGGGTCTCTGTACCAATCTAGAGTGGTGGGATGGGGAGGAAAATGGTAGGAAGGTTCAAGAGGAAGGGGACATATGTATACCTATGACTGATTCATGCTGAGGTTTAAGAAAAAACAACAAAATTCTGTAAAGCAAATATCTTTTAATTAAAGAATAAATATATTTAAAAAAATAGATAGCTAATGGGAAGCTACTGTGTAGCACAGGGATCTCAGCTCGATGCTCTGTGATGACTTAGAGAGGTGGCAGGGGGAAGTGGAAGGAAGGTTCAAGAGGGAAGGGATAAATGTATATATATATAATTGATTCACTTTGTTCTACATCAGAAACTAACAGAAAATTGTAAAGTGATTATAATCCATTTGAAAAATAATAAAGCATAAAAATTCTGCATTCTAGCCAATGCATTCCACAACTTGGGGATGCAGAAATGAAATTATTTGTTCAAGGTCACACATTAAGATAGAGATTGCAAAATTTGAACCTAGGCTCCTGACTAGCAGGTCACTGCTGTAATTCAAACAAACTAATTCTGATATATAAATATGTGACTGTTTTGCAAGGTTAAAAATGTAAGTGATCAATCCTTTGTCTGTTTCTTCATTTGCTATTATTTTCTCCCAATCTGAGGGCTGTCTTTTCACCTTACTTATAGTTTCCTTTGTAGTGCAGAAGCTTTTAAGTTTCATTAGGTCCCATTTGTTTAGTTTTGCCTTTATTTCCAATATTCTGGGAGGTGGGTCATAGAGGATCTTGCTGTGATTTATGTCGGAGAGTGTTTGAAAAGATGCTCAACATCACTCATTATTAGAGAAATGCAAATCAAAACCACAATGAGGTACCATTACACGCCAGTCAGGATGGCTGCTATCCAAAAGTCTACAAGCAATAAATGCTGGAGAGGGTGTGGAGAAAAGGGAACCCTCTTACACTGTTGGTGGGAATGCAAACTAGTACAGCCGCTATGGAAAACACTGTGGAGATTTCTTAAAAAACTGGAAATAGAACTGCCATATGACCCAGCAATCCCACTTCTGGGCATACACATTGAGGAAACCAGATCTGAAAGAGACACGTGCACCCCAATGTTCATCGCAGCACTGTTTATAATAGCCAGGACATGGAAGCAACCTAGATGCCCATCAGCAGATGAATGGATAAGGAAGCTGTGGTACATATACACCATGGACTATTACTCAGCCGTTAAAAAGAATTCATTTGAACCAGTCCTAATGAGATGGATGAAGCTGGAGCCCATTATACAGAGTGAAGTAAGCCAGAAAGATAAAGAACATTACAGCATACTAACACATATATATGGAATTTAGAAAGGTGATAACGATAACCCTATATGCAAAACAGAAAAAGAGACACAGAAATACAGAACAGACTTTTGAACTTTGTGGGAGAATGTGAGGGTGGGATATTTCAAAAGAACAGCAATGTATACTATCTATGGTGAAACAGATCACCAGCCCAGGTGGGATGCATGAGACAAGTGCTCCTGCCTGGTGCACTGGGAAGACCCAGAGGAATCGGGTGGAGAGGGAGGTGGGAGGGGGGATCAGGATTGGGAATACATGTAAATCCATGGCTGAATCATATCAATGTATGACAAAACCCACTGGAAAAAAAATAATAATAAAAAAAAAATGTAAGTGATCAGTATAAAGAGCCAGTATGGACTTCCTATGCATGTCCTGCTAGATTTAACTGATTTATTTCTTATTACTAGGATTACCAGATTGAAAGTTCAATATAACCTTCTACCAGCAGGTGCCTCAATTTTGGCCCAATGTTAGATAAAGTATCTACCAATAATGCTATAGATATTACTGAGAAATAAGGAAGGAGATAACAGTATATTTAGGAGACCTGTGAATGACTATAGCCTCGTAGCCAAGTAAAGAGTCAACTGGGTTAATCTAGGTATAGTGCTATAAAGTGTGTGCTGCAGATGTTGGCCCTTATCTCAAACTCAGTCAACATTTAACTAATTGCTTTTATAAGGAATCTAGTTGAACATCACAACAGGATGTTGTGTTGTTGTTATTCAGTCTCTCAGTCTTGTCCTACTCTTTGCTACGATGGACTGCAGCATGCCAGGCCTCCCTGTTCCTTGCCATCTCTAGAAATTTGCCCAAGTTCATGTCCATTGTATCAGTTATGCCATCCAGTCATCTCATCCTCTGATGCCCTCTTCTCCTTCTGCCCTCAATCTTTTCCAGCATCAGGGACTTTCCAATAAGTCAACTCTTTGCATTAAGTGACCAAAATACTGGAGCTTCAGCTTCAGCATCAGCCCTTCCAATGAGTATTCAGGGTTGGTTTCCCTTAGGATTGACTGGTTTGCTCTCCTTGTTGTCTAAGGGACTTGCAGGAGTCTTCTCCAGCGCATCAATTCTTCAGCTCTCTGCCTTCTTTATGGTCCAGCACTCACAACTGTACGTGACCACTGGGAAGACCATTGCCTTGACTATATGGATCTTTGTCAGCAGAGTAATGTCTCTGCTTTTCAACACACTGTCTAGGTTTGTCATAGCTTTTCTGCCAAGAAGCAATAGTCTTCTGATTTCATGACTGCAATCACCATCCAGAGTGATTTTACTGCCCAAGAAGAGGAAATCTGCCACTACTTCCAACTTTTCCCCCTCTATTTGCCATGAAGTAATGTGACTGGATGCCATGTTCTCAGTTTATTAATATTTAGTTTTTAGCAGCTTTCACTCCTCCTTCATCCCCATTAAGAGACTCTTTAGTTGCTCTTCACTTTTTGACTTTAGAGTGGTATCATCCACATATCTGAGGTTGTTGAAGTTTCTCCTGCCTATCTTGATTCCAGCTTGTTACTCATCCAGCCTGGCATTACTAATGATGTGCTCAGTGAATATTGTAAACAAACAGGGTGACAGCAGACAGCCCTGTTCTACTCCTTTCTCAATCTTGAACTAGTTAATTGTTCCATACAGGGTTCTAACTTTTGCTTCTTGATCCACATACAGGTTTCTCGGGGGACAGGTAAGATAGTCTGGTATTCCATCTCTTTAAGAACTTTCCACAGTTTATTATGATCCACACAAAGGCTTTGGCATGGTCGATGAAACAAAGGTACATGTGTTTCTGGAATTCCCTAGCTTTCTCATTCCAATCCCAGAGAATGGCAATGCCAAAGAATGTTCAAACTACCTCACAATTGCACTTATCTCACACACTAGCAAAGTAATGCTCAAAATTCTCCAAGCCAGGCTTCAACAGTACATGAACCAAGAACTTGCAGATGTTCAA
The DNA here is from genome assembly GCF_033118175.1 of Dama dama. NCBI lineage: Eukaryota > Metazoa > Chordata > Mammalia > Artiodactyla > Cervidae > Dama > Dama dama. Next base: position 94,832,930 of record NC_083714.1, on the reverse strand, counting down.
GCTGGATTTAGACAGAGGAACAAGAGATCAACTTGCCAACATTTGTTGGGTCATAAGAGAATTCCAGAAAAACATCTACTTCTGCTTTATTGACTATATCAAAGCCTTTGACTGTGTGGGTCAAAACAAGCTGTGGAAAATTCTTCAACAGATGGGATAACAGACCACCTTACCCGCCTCCTGAGTAATCTGTATACAGGTCAAGAAGCAATACATAGAACGAGACATGGAACTATGGACTGGTTCCAAATTGGGAAAAGAGTACATCAAGGATGTATATTGTTACTCTGCTTATTTAACTTATATGCAAAATGCCGGGCTGGGTGAAGCACATGCTGGAATCAAAATTGTTGGGATAAATATCAATAACCTCAGATACACAGGTGACACCACCCTTATGGTACAAAGTGAAGATGTTTAAACTCCCCAGTGGTTTCCCAGTGCTGAGAGAATAATGTTCCAAAATCACAGTTTGGCTTTCACGGGCCCAATCTATCATCTCCGATATCATCTCCTGCTATTAACCCTCATCATTATCAATATAAAAATATTAGCACTTTATACAACTTATATATCTGTTATCTACTTTACAAGAATTATATAGTTAATTTAATGTCAATATTCACAGTATACAAATGATTCCAGTTTTATAAATGAAAGAAAGGTGATTCATAGGTTACATAATTTGTCCAAAGTTTTAGGGGCTTTAACTACCATGTTATTTGGACTTTCTGCCTTATGTAGGCCACTGTCCCTTAAAATAAAGATAAATTTACTTAATCCTTGGAATTTTTCAAATATATTTTCAAATAATTTCAAATAATTTTTCAAATATATTCCTATTTCTAAAGTTCAATTATGGCAACCTTTTCTCCTAGAATGTATGCCACAGCAGAATACAAAATGTTCGTGTTGTGAAGATACAATTCTTTTAGAAAGATCATGACCTAATGCACACATGCATGCATGCATACACACACACACACACACACACACACACACACACACACACTTGGTCTGGGAAGGCTTCTTTGCTGCTCATCCTCCAAGACAAAGTCAGAAACTCCCAGTTATTTGATCATATGGCACTCTGCACTTAACAATTGCACTTGTAATTATTAGTTCAGTGTCTTATCGTCTCTTGCCAGATTATATCCTCCACCAGGAAAGAGATTAAGTCTGTCTTGTTGACTGCTGTGTCTGCAATGTGTGCACATAGTAGGCACTCAACAAATATTTGTGGAATGAGTGAATTTTGACTGTCACGTTATGGGTTCAGTGTACTATGCTTTTAAAACTAGAAGATTGCTTAAAGAGGTCAGGCTCCTGCTCTTCTAAATGTTTCTTGTCACTACAGAATAGTTTAACTCCATATTCTGAGAATTTTCCTCCAAAACTGTCCCTGCCAGATTGAACCTCAGATTGTTTTCCTTTGCAATCTGGTTTGGTGCCTAATTTCAGCTCTTCTCTTGATTCTTCTTTCAGCTGGCTAAGACTGGCATGCCCTCCATCATTTCTTGGTATCTGACCAGATTCAGTTTTCTTACTCTTTCCTGCCTCATTACTCTTGTCAAGCCTTTGAACTTCACAGAGTTCCATTATTCTATGTATCTTAAGAATGTTGCTTGTCCTTGGTCAGTGTGAGTGGGGGGGACAATTGCTCTGAACTCAATGCCAGCTTCTTAAATGAGGAATATGAGCCACATCTGTCTCAAATGCATATTTAAATTTCAAGATATTTTCAAATCTCAAGTTTCACAAAATTACTTAAGTATATTATCATACATCTTATATTACAGATAAAATTTGAAGTAGGGTTCCACATGACATCAGCAAGATAGCAGAATAGTTTTGTTTTGTTTTGTTTTGTTTTTTTACCAATATCCCCCCCTCCCCTCACAGAACATTGATTTTGGTCTCATCTCGGTAAGAATACCTTTGAGGGAGTCCAAGGATTCACTGGAGAATTTACAGCACACTGTTGGAGCAAAAAATCCAAGGATAGATGTAATGAAAGGGTAAAAAGAGTCATTTCACTTTAACCACAACACTCTTACCCAAAGGTAACACAACTTAGTTCCAAGATAGACCTCCCCAGTCTATGATTTCTCCCATGTGGGAAAGTGTAGCATACTAAGTGAGTGCCTTGCTTCTCCAGGCATGTGGGATGTTGCCCAAGAGCCCACTTCTTTTTCCTCTCATGCAGAACAATAAGATTATCAGCATGGCTAAGAGGTTGAGAGAACATGGAAGCACAGAATGAAGATTCAGAACTTATCAAAAGCCTCTAGATCCATTCAGTTGTTTCATGAACTCTATCACAGAGCCCACCAATAAGATGTTTGTGACATCTCAACTGTGAACCACATCAAGTAGCCCAGGGACACATCTAATTTTCTGTATGTGTCATGCACACCTTGTGACTGTTTCCTTGTGTGCAACCCTACAGATCTGCAGATACCAAATGCAAGCCTTTGCAAATGGTTCACAAGCATATGCATAAAACCAGTTTTCCTCTGTGGGACTGAAAGAAGGAAGAAAATCTTGAGTATTTCCAGTCATCACCTTGTGGAAAACAAACAAGTTTCTCCGCATCCAGCATGGATTTGCATAATCCAAAGAAGGCATACAATATTAAGAATGATGCCTCAAGAAGAAATAAGAGGAGTGGAGCAGGTATATCCATATAATATGTCTGATAGAGCCTCAGAATCTCTACCCAGGGTGAATGGTGAAGTTTTATTTTCCTTAAGTCAGTCTTGAAAGAATGGGGGAGGTGATTACTTCTACAAGTGCAAAGACAGCAACACAAGACTTCAAGGAATATTAAAAAATCAAGTTAACATAATTCCACCAAAGGAACATAATAATTTTCCAGTAACTGACACCAAAGAAATGGAGATCTAAAATTTGCCTGACAAAGAATTCAAAACAATTATTTTAAGGAAGCTCAAATGGAAACAACAGAGTACAGTTAAATAACTCAATGAATCCAGGGAAATAATACATGAAAAAACAATAAGCTCATCAAAAAGTAGACATCATAAAAAGGAACCATACAGAAATTCTGGAGTTAAAGTATACAGTGAATGAAATGAAAAAATGCCACAGAAAGCATCAAGAGCAGACTTGATTAAGCAAAAGAAAGAATCAGAACTACAGCAGAGCTCATTTAAAATTATACAGTGAGAGAGAGAAAAGAATGAAAAGGAATGAAGAATGCCTATGTGATTGTGGGACAATAATAATTTAAAAAAAAAAAAAAACTAATACATGTATTACAGGACTTCCAGAAGGAGAAGTGATGGAGCATAAAACTTATTTAAAAAAATAATGGTTGAAAACTTCCCAAATTTGAGAAGAGATATGAACATTTAGTTACAGAAAGCTCAGAAATATGTAAGGGCTTCTTTGGCAGTTGAGTGATAAAGAATCTGCCCACACTGCAGGAGACATGGGTCTGATCCATGGGAGGGATGATCCCCTGGAAGAGGGCATGGAAGCCCACTCCAGTATTCTTGCCTGGAGAATCCAATGAACTGAGAAGCCTGGTGGGCTACGGTCAATAGGGTCACAAAGAGTCAGACATGACTGAAGCAACTGAGCACACACACATTCAGAGATACCTAAATATGTTCAACCCAAAGTTTACTTATATGATACATATTATAATCAAATTATCAAAAATTAAAGGTAAATATAATTTTGAAATCATCAAAAGAAGAGACTTGTCATGTACAAGGTAATTCATATAAAGTTATCTGTGGTTTCTCAGCAGAAACATTGCAGGCCAGAAGAGAGTGGTATAAAGTATTCAATACCTAAATAAAAATCAAACTCAAAACTGTACTTTTACTGTCAAAGTTGTCATTCATTAGTAAAGGGAAAATAAGTTTCCCAGGCAAATAAAAGGTGAAACACTTCAACACCACTAAGGTTGTCTTATTAGAAAGTTCAAAGGGATTTCTTCAAGCTACATTATTGCTGTTGAGTCACTAAGTAGTGTCCAAATCTTTGCAACCCCATGGGCTACAGAACACCAGACTTCCCTGTCCTTCACTATTCAGGGAGTTTACTCAAATTCATGTCCATTGAGTCAGTGAGGCCTTGCAAACACCTTATCTTCTGTCACCCTCCTCTTCTTCTGCCCCCAATCTTTCCCAGAGTAAGAGTCTTTTCCAATGAGTCAGTTCTTTGCATCAGGTGGCCAAAGTATTGGAGGTTAAGCTTCAGCATTAGTCCTTCCAGTGAATATTCAGGGTTGATTTCCTTTAGGATTGACTGGTTTGATCTCCTTGCTATCCAAGGGACTCGCAAGAGTCTTCTCCAGCACCACAGTTTGAAAGTGACTATTGTTTGGTGCTCAGCCTTCTTTATGATTCAATTCTCACATCCATACATGACTACTGAAAAAACCATAGCTTTGACTATATGGACCTTTGTCGGCAAAGTGGTGTCTCTGATTTTTAGCACACTATCTAGGTTTGTCATAGCAGTTTTTCCAAGGAGAAAGCAGCTTTTAATTTCATGGCTTCAATCACCATCCACAGTGATTTTGGAAACCAAAAAAAATAAAATAAAATCTGTCACTGTTTTCACTTTTTCCACATCTATTTGCCTTAAAGTGACAGGACCAGATGCCAGGGTCTTAATTTTTTGAATCCTGAGTTTTAAGCCAACTTTTTTCACTCTCCTCTTTCATTTTCATCAAGAGGCTCTTTAGTTTCTTTTCATTTTCTGCCATTAGAGTGGCATCATCTGCATATCTGAGGTTACTGATATTTCTCCTGGCAATATCAATTCCAGCTTGTGAATCATCCAGCCCAGCATTTCACATGATGTACTCGGTATATAAGTTAAAAAATAGGGGTGATATACACAACCTTGTCATACTCCTTCCCCAATTTAAACCAAGTCAGTTCTTCCATGTAAGGTTCTATCGCTTTCTTCTTGACCCACATACAGGTTTCTCAGTACACAGGTAAGGTGCTATGGTACTCCCATCTCTTTAAGAATTTTCCACAGTTTGTTGTAATCAACACAGTCAAAGGCTTCAGTGTAGTCAATGAAGCAGAGGTAGATTTTTTTTTTCTGGAATTCCTTTGCTTTCTCCATGATCCAACATATATTGGCAATTTGATCACTGGTTCCTCTGCCTTTTCTAAACCCAGCTTGTACATCTGGAAGTTCTCAATTCACATACTGCTAAAGCTTAGTTTGAAGGATTTTGAGCATAACCTTACTAGCATGTGAAATGAGCCTAATTGTACAGTAGTTTGATCATTCATTGACATTGCCCTTCTTTGGAATTGGAATGAAAACTGATTTTTTCTAGTCCTGTGGTCACTTCTGACTTTTCCAAATTTGCTAACAGGCTGTGTGCAGCACTTTGACAGCATCATTTTTAGGATTTTGAATAGCTCAACTGGAATTCTATCACCTCCACTAGCTTTGTTCATAATAATGCTTCCTAAGGCTCACTTGACTTCACACTCCAAGATGTCTGGAACTAATATTAGTGACCACACCATTGTGGTTATCTGGATCATTAAGATCTTTCTTCTATAGTTTTTCTTATATTCTTGCCACCTTTTCTTAATCTCTTCTGTTTCTGTTAGCTCCTTACTGATTTTCTCATTTATAGTGCCCATCTTTGCATGAAATGTTCCCTTGATATCTTCAATTTTCTTGAAGAGACCTCTAGTCTTTCCCATTTTATTGTTTTTCTCTATTTCTTTGCATTGTTCATATAAAAAGACCTTCTTATCTCTCCTTGCTGTTCTTTGTAACTTTGCACTCTTTTGGGTATATCTCTCCCTTTCTCCCTTGCCTTTCACTTCTCTTCTTTTCTCACCTTTCTGTAATGCCTCCTCGGCAAATGACTTTTCCTTCTTTTACTTCTTTTTCTTGGAGATGATTTTGTTCACTACCTCTTGTACAATTTTACAAACCTCTGTCCATAGTACTTCAGGCACTCTCTCTTCCAGATCTAATCACTTGAATCTATTTGTCACCTCCACTCTATAATGACAATTGATTTGACTTAGATCAGACCTGAATGGTCTAGTGGTTTTTCCTACTATCTTCCACTTAAACCTGAATTTTGTAATAAGAAGCTCATGACCTGAGTCATTTTCAGCTCCAAGTCTTGTTTTTGCTGATGGAATAGCTTCTCCATCTTCAGCTGCAAAGATTATAATCTGTCTGATTTTGGTACAGAAATAATGGGAGAATTACTAAAATGTGAAACACAGACATGAAATGAGCACATTTTATTTGAGAAATAATGCTGATAGAATTGTCCAACACCTTTTTTTCAAAAAATGAAGTATCTGTGATGTGCAATAAAATGAGGTAAACCTGTTTATGCATCTAATAACAAAATTTCAAAGTGTGTGAGGTAAAAGTGACAGAGTTGAAGGCAAACAAAGATAAGTAAACACTAATTGTTGGAGACAGTCTAGCAATTTGATAAACGAAAGACCTAGGCACAATATCCCCAAAATAGAAGGCCTCAACAATAGTACAAAACAACCTGAATTCCAAAGGTTGAAGAATAGTAGGTCAATATACAAAACTCAATTGTGTATGCCCACTAGCAGGGAAAACTCATGAAAAAAAAACAAAAAAACAAAATGATTCCATTTATAAAACATGAAAAATAATAAAATACTTAGGAATAAATACTTAGGGATTCTCTCATAGCTCAGTTGGTAAAATCTGCCTGCAATGTAGGAGACCCTGGTTCAATTCCTGGGTTGGGAAGATCCATTTGAAAAGGGACAGGCTAGCGACTCCAGTATTCTTGGGATTTCTTTGTATCTCAGCAGGTAAAGAATCCGTTTGCAATGTGGGAGACATGGGTTCAATCCCTGGGTTGGGAAGATCCTCTGGAGAAGGGTAAGGCTGCCCACTCCAGTATTCTGGCCTGGAGAATTCCATAGACTGCATAATTCCATGGTGTCGCAAAGAGTCAGACACAACTGAGAGACTTGCACTTTCACTTTCATTCAGGAATAAATATTTTAAGGTAGTGCAAAACTTTTCAATGAAAGTTTTAAGCCACTTTTGAAAATGCAAGAAGATAAAAATAATTGGGAAACATTCCATATTCATGATTAGAAAACAATATTTTTTAGAGGGCAATAATTTCCACTTTATATTCTTTGCAGAAGATGTAGAAGCTCTATACAGTCAGCAAAAAAAAAAAAAAGACCAGGAGCTGACTGTGGCTCAGATCATGAACTCCTTAGTGCAAAATTCAGACATGAATTGAAGAAAGTAGGGAAAACCACTAAACCATTCAGGCATGATCTAAATCAAATACTTTACATTTATACAGTATAAGTGACAAATATATTCAAGGGATTGGATCTGATAGACAGAGTGCCTGAAGAATTATGGATGGAAGTTAACAACATTGTACAGGAGGCAGTGATCAAGACCATCCCCAAGAAAAAGAAATGTAAAAAGACTAAATGGTTGTCTGAGGAGACCTTACAAATAGCCGAGAAAAGAAGAGAAGAAAAAGGCAAAGGAGAAGAGAAAAGATAAACCCATCTAAATGTAGAGTCCCAAAGAATAGTAAGGAGAGATAAGAAAGCATTTCTAAGTTATCAATGCAAAGAAATAGAGGAAAACAATAGAATGGGAAAGACTAGAGATGTCTTCAAGAAAATTAGAGATACAAAGGGAACATTTCATGGAGAGATGTTTACAATAAAGGACTTAACATAAGCAGAAGATATTAAGAAGAGGTAGCAAGAATACATGAAGAACTATTTTTTAAAAAAGATCTTAATGACTCAGATAGCCACGATGGTGTGATCACTCACTTAGAGCCAGACATCTTGGAATGCGAAGTCAAGTGGGCTTTTGGAAGGATCAGTACAAAAAAAACTAGTGGAGGTTTTGGAACTCCAGCTGAGCTATTTCAAATCCTAAGGATGATGCCGTTAAAGTACTGCACTCAATATGCCAGCAAATTTGGAAAACTCAGCAGTGGCCACAGGACTAGAAAAGTTCAGTTTTCAAGGCAATGCTGAAGAATGTTCAAACTACTGCACAATTGCACTCACCTCACACACTTCCAAAGTTATGCCAAAAATCCTACAAGAAAAGGCTTCAATAGTATGTAAAGTGAGAATTTCCAGATGTTCAAGCTGGTTTTAGAAAAGCCAGAGGAACCAGTGATCATCAAATTGCCAACATCTGTTGGATCATAGAAAAAGGAAGAGAATTCCAGAAAAACACCTACTTTTGCTTCACTTATTATGCTAAAGCCTTTGACTGTTTGGATAACAACAAACTGTGGAAAATTCTTCAAGAGATTGGAGTATCAGACCACCTGACCTGCCTCTTGAGAAGTCTGTATGCAGGTCAAGAAGCAACAGTTAGAACTGGACATGGAAAAATGTGCAGTTGCTTCTTGACCTGCATACAAGTTTCACAGGAGGCAGGTAAGTTGGTCTGGCATTCCCATCTCTTGAATAATTTCCCACAGTTTGTTGTGAGCCACACAGTCAAAAGCTTTAGTGTAGTCAGTGAAGCAGAAATAGATGTTTTTCTAGAATTCTCTTGCTTTTTCTACGATCCAACAGATGTTGGCATTTTGACCTCTGGTTCTTCTGCCTTTTCTAAACCCAGCTTGAACAGCTGGAAGTTCTCAGTTCATGTACTGTTGAAGCCTGGCTTGGAGAATTTTGAGCATTACTTTACTAGCTTGTGAAATGAGTGCAATTGTGTGATAGTTTTAACATTCTTTGGCATTGCCCTTCATTGGGATTGGATTGAAAACTGACCTTTTCCAGTACTGTGGCCATTGCTGAGTTTTCCATATTTGCTGGTATATTGAGTGCCCCTATTTCACAGCATCATCTTTTAGAATTTAAATTAGCTAAGCTAGAATTCCATCATTCCCACTAGCTTTGTTCCTAGTGATGCTTCCTAAGGCCCACTTGACTTCACATTCCAGAATATCTGGCTCTAGGTGAGTGATCACACCATTGTGGTTATCTGGCTCAATAAGATCTTTTTTTTAAATAGTTCTTCTATGTATTCTTGCCACCTCTTCATAATATCTTCTTCTGTTATATCCAAGGGTTTCTGTCCTTTAATGTGTCCATCTTTGCATGAACTATTCCCTTGGTATCTCTAATTTCCTTGAAGACATCTCTAGTCTTTCCCATTCTATTGTTTTCCTCTATTTTTTTTTTGTGTGTGTGTTGATCATTTAGAAAGGCTTTCTTAACTTTCCTTGCTATTCTTTGGAACTCTGCATTTAGATGGATATGATTTTCCTTTTCTCCTTTGACTTTTCTTTCTCTTCTTTTCTCAGCTATTTGTAAGGTCTCCTCAGACAACTGTTTTTCCTTTTTATATTTCTTTTTCTTAGGGATGGTCGTGATCCCTGCCTCCCGTACAATATCATGAACCTCTGTCCATAGTTCTTCCGGCACTCTGTCATATCCAATCCCTTGAATCTATTTGTCACTTCTAGTGTATAATCATAAGAGATTTGGTTTAGGTCATACCTGAATTGCCTAGTAGTTTCCCCTACTTTCTTCAGTTTAAATCTGAAGTTTGCAATAAGGAGTTCATGATCTGAGCCACAATCAGCTCCTGGTCTTGTTTTTTCTGGCTCCAGTATTATTGGGCTTCCCTTGTGGCTCAGATAGTAAAGAATATGCCTGCAATGTGGGAGACCTGGGTTCAGTCCCTGGGTTGCCATGATCCCCTGGAGAAGGGAAAGACTACCCACTCCAGTATTCTGGCCTAGAGAATTCCATGGACTGTATAAGCCATGGGGCTGCAAATAGTCTTACATGACTGAGCGACTTTCATACATCACACAGAGCTTCTCCATCTTCGACTGCAAAGAATATAATCAATCTGATTTCGGTATCGACCATCTGATGATGTCCATGTGTAGAGTCGTCTCTTGTGTTCTTGTAAGACACTGTTTGCTATGACCTGTGCGTTCTCTTGGCAAAACTCTGTTAACCTTTGCCCTGCTTTATTTTATACTCCAAGGCCAAACTTTCCTGTTATTCGAGATATCTCTGGACTTCCTACTTTTGCGTTCCAGTCCGCTATAGTGATAAAAAGACTTTTTTTTTTTGGGGGGTGGGTGTTAGTTCTGGAAGATCTTGTATGTCTTCATAGAACCATTCAATTTCAGCTTCTTCAGCATTAGTGGATCAGTAGTTTGGGCATTGACTTGGATTACTGTGATATTGAGTTGTTTGCCTTGGAAATGAAAAGAGATCTTTCTGTCATTTTTGAGACTGCATTCAAGTACTGCATTTTGGACCTTTTTGTTGACAATGAGGGCTACTCCTTTTCTTCTCAGGGATTCTTGCCCACAGTAGTAGGTATAATGGTCATTTGAATTAAATTTACCCATTCTGGTCTATTTTAGTTCACTGATTCCTAAAATGTTGATGCTCATTCTTGCCATCTCCTGTTTGACCACTTCCAACTTACCTTGATTCATGGACCTAACATTCCAGGTTCCTATGCAGTATCGTTCTTACTGCATTGGACTATTGGACTTTACTTTCACCACCAGATACATCCATAACTGGATGTTGTTTCCACTTTGGTTCAGCCTCTTCGTTCCTTCTCGAGCTATTTCTCTGCTTGAGTAGCATATTGGGCACCTACTGACCTGGGGAGTTCATCTTTCAGTGTCAAATATTTTTGACTTTTCATACTGCTTATGTTTATGGGGTTCTCCAGGCAAGAATGCTGAAGTGGTTTGCATTCCCTTCTCCATTGGACCGTGTGTGTGTGTGTGTGTGTGTGTGTGTGTGTGTGCATGTGTGTGTATGAATGAATTTAGTATCTATGTATATATAATTGGAATTAAGCTAATGTAAAATTGAAGTTGATTCTTAAAATCAACTTGGATATGATAAGTGTTATACCTATTACTAAGAAAATAACTCAAAACAATATGAAGTGAAAACAAATGAAAGGAATTAACATGTTACACTAGAATATGTTCACTTAAAACAAAAGAAGGCAGAAGAAAAGTTGAGAAACCAAAAAGATGAGAGATTGAGAAAACAAAATTGGATGCAGCAAAAGCAGTGCTTAGAGGGGAATTCATACACATAGAAGCTCACCCTAGTAAACAAGAAAGATATCATCAATAGCCTACACTTTCAGTTTAAAACATTAAAACCAAAACAAATAAAACCCAAAACAAGAAGTTAAAAAATCAGAGCAAGATTAATAAAATAGAGAATAGAATGGAAAAGTGAAAAATTAAATTAAAAAATTGAGTTTTATAAAAAAGATCAATGAAATTAAAACCAGTAACTACACTAAGAGAGAGAGAGAGAGAGAAATATGTCTCAAATTACTTAAATAATAAAGAAAAGAACTGTCATAGCTACTAACTTTGCAGAAATGAAAAGAATTATAAGGGAATATTATGAATTACTATTTGCCAGAAAACTAGATGACATAGATAAAATCGCCAGATTGGAAGAAAACCACAAAATACAAAGTGACTAAGAAGAAATTGACAATTCAAACATATAACAAATACAGAGATTTAATTAGTAATCAGAACGCTCCCTTCCCCGCCCCCCAAGAAAAAGCTCAGAACCAGATGGATCACTGGAAAATTCTACCAAACTTTTGACGAAGAATTAATATCAACTCCATGAAGTTTTCCAAAAGAGAGAAGAGAAAGGAGCACTATCCAGCTTATTTTATGAGGTCAATATTACCTTCATGTCAAATCTAACAAATATATCACAAGAAAACTACAGACTAATAACTCTTATGAATATAAAATAAAAATTCTCAACAAAATACTAGAAAACTGAATATAGCAGTACAAAAAAGATTATATAACACTACCAAGTGGGATTTATCCCAGGAATACAAGGTTGGCTTGACATAAAGAACAAATTGATATAATGGGCCACATGAATAGAGGAGGAAACCAAATCACCATTTCAATACATGCAGAAAAAAAAAGCAGTTGACCAAATGCAGCAGCCCTTCTCAAGAATATAGATAAAAATGAAAAAAAGAATATAGATAAAAATAAATTTCCTCAACATGATTAAGAGTAGCTGTTAAAAAAAAAACAGTTGATACAACTAACTTATTGTAAAAAACTGAAATGTTGCCCCTAAGATCAGAGATAAGACAAGGATGCCCTCTCTTGTCAGTTCTATTAAACATTGTGCCAGAAATTCCAGCTGGGTAACTGAGCAAGAAAATTAAATAAAAGTTATTCAGATTGGAGAGAAATATGTAAAACTAACTCTATTTGCAGATGAAATGATCTTGCACATAAAAAGGCTGAAGATTTCAGGATAAAAGATCAATATACAAAAAGCAATTTTGATATTTGGTTCAAGATGGCAGAGTAGAAGCAAATGCACTCATCTCCTCCTGTGAGAGCACCAAAATTGCAACTAGTTGAACAACCATCCATGCGAGGATACTGGAACTCACCAAAAAAAAAATAAAAGCCTCACATCCAAAAACAAAGAAGAGGCCACAGTGAGACTGTAGGAGGGGTATAATCACAATAAAATCAAATCCCATACCCACCAGGTGCATTGTCCACAAACTGGAAAACAATAATACCAAAGAAGTTGCCCCACTGTTGGGAGGATTTTGAACCCCATTTCAGGCTTCCAAGTCTGGGACCTAACAAAAGGACTGGGAATCCCAGGGAATCTGACCTTGGAAGCCAATGAGATTTGATTATAGGACTTTCACAGGACTGGGGGAATCAAAGACTCCAATCTTGGAGGGCACAAACAAATGCATGTGTGCACCAAGACCCAGAGGAAAAGAGCAGTGATCCCACAGAAGACTGAATCAAAATTACCTGCTAGTGTTGGAGGGTCTCCTGTGGAGGCATGGGTTAGCAGGAGCTCACCACAGGGATGAGGACACTGGGAGCAGAAGTCTGAGATGGTCCTCCTTGGCTTAAGCCCTCTTTATGGTCACCATTAACCCTGACATAGAACCCACTGACCTCAGGACTGGGTTGCCTCATTCCAAACAACTACCAGGGAGAGTGTAAAACCCCACCCATCAGCAGATAATTGGATTAAAGCTTTACTGAGCAAGGCCCTGCACACCAGAGCAAGACCCAGCTTTTCTCACTCCAGCCCCTCCCATCTATAAGCTTACAGAAACCTTTTAGCCTCCTCCATCAAATGCAGACAAAAGCAAGAGAGTTCCAGATAAAACATCTATTTCTGCTTTATTGACTACACCAAAGCCTTCGACTGTGTGGGTCACAATAAACTGTGGAAAATTCTGAAGGCGATGGGAATACCAGACCACCTGACCTGCCTCTTGAGAAACCTGTATGCAGGTCAGGAAGCAACAGTTAGAACTGGACATGGAACAACAGACTGGTTCCAAATAGGAAAAGGAGTATATCAAGGCTGTATATCGTCACCTTGCTTATTTAACTTATATGCAGAGTACATCATGAGAAACGCTGGGCTGGAAGAAGAACAAGCTGGAATCAAGATTGCCGGGAGAAATCTCAGTAACCTCAGATCTGCAGATGACACCACCCTTATGGCAGAAAATGAAGAGGAACTAAAAAGCCTCTTGATGAAAGTGAAAGAGGAAGAGTGAAACAGTTGGCTTAAAACTCAACATTCAGAAAACTAAGATCATGGCATCTGGTCCCATCACGTCATGGGAAATGGGGAGACAGTGGAAACAGTGTCAGACTTTATTTTTGGGGGGCTCCAAAATCACTGCAGATGGTGACTGAAGCCATGAAATTAAAAGATGCTTACTCCTTGAAAGGAAAGTTATGACCAACCTAGATAGCATATTAAAAAGCAGAGACATTACTTTGCCAACAAAGGTCTGTCTGGTCAAGGCTATGGTTTTTCCAGTGATCATGTATGGATGTGAGAGTTGGACTGTAAAGAAAACTGAGCACCGAAAAATTGATGCTTTTGAACCGTGGTGTTGGAGAAGACTCTTGAAAGTCCCTTGGACTGCAAAGAGATCCAACCAGTCCATCCTTAAGGAGATCAGTCCTGGGTGTTCATTGGAAGGACTGATGTTGAAGTTGAAACTTCAATGCTTTGGCTACCTCATGCGAAGAGCTGACTCATTGGAAAAGACCTTGATGCTGGGAGGGATTGGGGGCAGGAGGAGAAGGGGATGACAGAGAATGAGATGCCTGGATGGCATCACCAACTCGATGGGCATGAGTTTGAGTAAACTCTGGGAGTTGGTGATGGACAGGGAGGCCTGGCATGCTGCGATTCATGGGGTCGCAAAGAGTCAGACATGAATGAGCGACTGAACTGAACTGAACTGATCAAAGGCAGACAGAAGAAGAACCGCGGTCCCCCGGTGGCCAAAACAAAAACTACATGACAGAAAGTTAATCAAGATGAAAAAGCAGAAAGTTATGTTCCAGATGAAGGGACAAGTTAAAACCCCAGAAAGAAAAGTGAAAGTGTTAGCCACTCAGTCATGTCCAACTCTTTGTGACCCCACAGACTCCTCTGCCAGGCTCTTCTGTCTATGGGATTCTTCAGGCAAGAATACTGGAGTGGGTTGCCATTCCCTTCTCCAAGAGATCTTTCTGACCCAGGGGTTGAGCCCAGATCTCCTGAATTGCAGACAGGTTCTTTACCATCTGAGCCACTAGTGAAGCCCTATGAAAACCACAGAAAAACAACTAAATGAAGTTGAGATAGGCAATCTTCCAGAAAAAGAATTCAAAATAATGATAGTGAAGATGATCCAGGATCTTGGGAAAACAATGGAGAAGATGCAAGACATGTTTACCAAAGACCTAAAAGAACTAAAGAACAAACAAACAGAGATGAATAATACACTAGAAAGAATTAATAGCAGAATGACTGAGGCAGAAGAACGGATAAGTGACCTGGAGGACAGAATGAGGGAAATCACTGCCACAGAACAAAATATAGAAAAAAAAAAAAAAAGAATAAATAGAAATAGAGTCAGCCTAAGAGACCTATGGAACAATATTAAATGTACCAGCATTTGCATTATAGGGGTTCTAGAAGGAAAAAAGAGAGAGAAAGGACCTAAGAAAGTATTTGAAGACGTAATAGCTGAAAATTTCCCTAACATGTGATAGGAAATAATTAACCAAGTCCAGGAAGTGCAGAGTTCCAGGCAGGATAAGCCCCTAAGGAGGAACACACCAAGACACATAGTAATCAAACTGACAAAAGTTAAAGACAAAGGCAAAATATTGAAAGCAACAAGAGAAAAGTGGCAAATAACATACAAGGGAACTCCCATCAGGCTGTCAGCTGATTTCTCCACAGAAACTCTACAAGCCAAAAGGGAATGGCATGATATATTTAAAGTGAGGAAAGAGAATAACCTATAGCCAAGAATACTCTACCCAGCAAGACTCTCATTCAGATTTGATAGAGAAATCAGAAGCTCTCCAGACAAGCAAAATTTGCAGCACCACCAAACCAGCTTTACAACAAATGTTAAAGCAAATTCTCTATGGAGGAAATACAAGAGAAGGAAAAGATCTACAGAAAATAAACCCAAAACAATTAAGAAAACAGTAATAGGATCAAATGAACCAACCAAAAGGTATATACTGGCTGGGCAAATGAAAACATGTGCATGTATGCACTTCTACTTACCACATCACTCTGTTTGATCCCCCCCCCCCTGCAATTTTATGTAAATATTTTAAATGTTTAGGTTAATAATGTTTCCATTATGGCTAGAATTGTAATTATCTTTTATTTTATGTCTGGCTATTGACTGTGAAACTGATTATCTTTTATTATTGTGATTATGTAACTATTACTCAATACCGTTGTATCATGATTGGTCAACAGAAAAATCATAGAACTCTATATCATCAAAACAATGATTTAATAGAAACACCTGTAATCACTTTTTAAAATCCAGACACATATAGGAATTAGCTTGGAATTTGTTGAAATATACAAATGACTAGATATTGCTCTTTTTTTCTCCAGAACTCCAGATGTTTCTAATGAGCAGTATGATTAAAAAAAACTGGACTTTATGATGATTGTTTACTATAATCTAATTTGTTCACTTTTCCTATTTTATATTTAGTGCTCCCATTTCATTTAGTTTATGTTTTCCAATTTCTCCATCTTTTCTTTTTTCTGATGCTCTTTCCCAAGGCTTTATCAAGCATAGTAGAAGTGCTTTTGTATACATATGTGAATAATATGTGTATATATATTAATATATATTATAATTATTATTATTAATAATAATTATTATATATAATTAATATATAATATATATATTTAGAAAACTTATGAATTTTTGCCTAACTAAAAAATTTGTGACATTTTCATTCCACTTATTTGACTTAGTATGAACAGAATGCTAGATTTCTAATTTTTTTCCATTTATTTTTATTAGTTGGAGGCTAATTACTTTACAATATTGTAGTGGTTTTTGTCATACATTGACATGAATCAGCCATGGATTTACATGTATTTCCCATCCCGATCCCCCCTCCCACCTCCCTCTCTACCCAATCCCTCTGGGTCTTCCCAGTGCACCAGGCCCGAGCACTTGTCTCATGCATCCAACCTGGGCTGGTGATCTGTTTCACCCTTGATAATATACATGTTTTGATGCTGTTCTCTCGAAACATCCCACCCTCGCCTTCTCCCACGGAGTCCAAAAGTCTGTTCTGTACATCTGTGTCTCTTTTTCTCTTTTGCATATAGGGTTATCGTTACCATCTTTCTAAATTCCATATATATGTGTTAGTATACTGTAATGGTCTTTATCTTTCTGGCTTACTTCACTCTGTATAATGGGCTCCAGTTTCATCCATCTCATTAGAACTGTTTCAAATGAATTCTTTTTAATGGCTGAGTAATATTCCATGGTGTATATGTACCACAGCTTTCTTATCCATTCATCTGCTAATGGGCATCTAGGTTGCTTCCATGTCCTGGCTATTATAAACAGTGCTTCGATTTCTAATTTTTTTAAAAAATAGACATACAACAAGAAATAAAGGTGCACTGTATAGCACAGAACTATATCTAGTATCTTATAATCATCTATAACGTAAAATAATTTCAAAAATAATGTATGTGTATATGCGTAACTAAGTCACCTTGTTAAGTCAACCATACTTCAATAAAATATATATATATTAAGGGGGAAAAGTCCACTGTATATCAAATACTATCCATGTGGAAACCAAAAACAAATTTAAAAAATTGTTCCACTAAAATTACTTCAAAAAATAGAACATTTTAGAATAAATTTATTAAAGTCTATGTAAAACATATTCTGAAAGAAAATTGTCTTTGTTGCAAAACACTTTTGAAACAAAATTACTAAGTAAATGAAACACATGTGGAAAATGTCCATGTTCATGGGTTGAAAGACAATATTGTTGCTAAAATGATGATGCTTCCCAAAGTGATTTACAGATTCAAAGCAATCTGTATCAAAATCTGAGTTGACTTATTTGAAAAATTTTAAAGCTGATTCTAAAATTCTTATGGAAATATAATGGGCCCATATGTACAAAGCAACCTGGAAAAAGAAGAATAATGTTGGAGATTTTAACACTTACTACAAAGCAGTGGTAATCAAGGCTGTGTTTTACTGGTATAAGGCTAGACATAGACTAATGGAATAGAACTGAGAGTCCAGAAATAAATTCTCCTCCTTTACAATCAACTGATTTTTAACAAAGGTGCCAATACAATGAAAGAGCTATGCCACTTGGGTTGTCAATACTGTTCAGTTGTGAAGCTGTGTCTCACTCTTCGCTCCCCCATGGACTGCATCATGCCAGGCTTCTCTGTTCCTCACCATCTCCTGGATTTTGCCCAAATTCAAGTCTGTTGAGTCGGTGATGCTGTCCAATCATCTCATCATCCAACCATCTCATCCTCTGTCACCCTCATCTCCTGACTTCACTCCAATTACAATTCCATTCCAATTCCAATTCTATTTCATTCCAATTCCAATTCATTCCAATGAGTCAGCTGTTCGCATCAGGTGGCCAAAATATTGAAGCTGCAGCTTCAACATCAGGACTTCCATAGGGTATTCAGGGTTGATTTCCTTTAAGATTGACTGGTCTGATCTCCTTGCTTTACAAGAGTCTTCTCTCAAGAGTCTTCTCCAGCACCACAGTTCAAAAGCATCAATTCTTCAGCTCTCTGCCTTCTTTATGGTTCAGCTGTCACAACAGTATGTGACCACTGGAAAGACCCTAGCCATGACTGTTCAGACCTTTGTCAGTGAAGTGATGTCTCTGCTTATTAACACATTGTGTGATTTGACATAGCTTTCCTGCCAAAAAGAAATCGTCTTCTTATTTCATGGCTACAGTCACCATCCACAGTGATTTTGGAGCCCAAGAAGAGGAAATCTGTCACTGCTTTCACCTTTTCCCTTTCTATGTGCCATGAAGAGATGGGACCAGATGCCATGATCTTAGGTTTTTTTTTTTCTTTCAAATATTGAGTTTTAAGCTAGTTTTTTTCACTTTCCTCCTTCACCCTTATCAAGAGGCTCTTTAGTTCTTCTTTGCTTTTTGCATTAGAGTGGTATCATCCAGATATCTGTGGTTGTGGATATTCTCCTGGCAATCTTGATTCCAGCTTGCAACTCACCCAACCCAGCACTTCACATGATGTGCTCTGTGTGTAAGTTAAATAAACAAGATGACGTAAACAGCCTTGTCCTACTCCTTTCTCAATCCTGAACCAGTCAGTTGTTCCATAGGGGGTTCTAACTGTTGCTTCTTGACCTGCGTACACGTTTCTCAGGAGACTGGTAAGATGGTCTGGTATTCCCATCTTTTTAAGATTTATCCACAGTTTGTTGTGATCCACACAGCCAAAGGCTTTAGCATAGTCAATGAAACAGAGGTAGATGTTTTTCTGGAATTCCTTTGCTTTCTCTATGATCCAGAAAATGTTAGCAATTTGATCTCTAATCCCTCTGCCCTTTATAAACCCAGCTTGAACATCTGGAAGTTCTAGGTTCACATATTGCTGAAGCCTAGCTTGGAGGACTTTGAGCATAACATTATGCTCAAAAGTTGTAGCATATTGTTGCAGAAACCAGTACTCGAGAAACCAAGCACCACACTCAGAGAGCTGGAGAACTCAGGTTTATTATGCCAATGGGCCCAGAGGAGCTAACACTCCAAGCTCTGAACCCCAAACAAAAGTATTACAGAGTTTTTATAGACAGACTGTAGTGGGCAACATTAGCTCTTAATAGGCTGGTTTAAACTAAGGGGTTTTGTACAAGTAGGAACAGTGGTCAAAATGGGGAGGGGGATGTCTGACCTGGACAGGCATGATTAAGCAGTTTTGCAAGGGCTGGGCGATTGCAAAGAGCAGGACAAGGGTGAGGGAGATAAACTCCAGTTCTTAGTATTGCAAGTCCCCACTTTTTGAGACTCCGTGACCTACATGATCTAGACTTTGCAAGGGGCAAGCTGAGTTACAGAGGCAGAAGGAGAAGGAGTTTATGTAATCTTTTAACTTTTCCTCTTCATTCCCCCCTCTTGATGCTTCTATCACTCATTGTAGAAAGCATCATCTCATGTTTTTGGTAGGATATCCAGAGCTCCCCATCATTTAGGGGGCTATATTGAACTATTACCATTTGTAACTTTATGGATTCAATCCAAGAGGTTATGAACTGGGTAATAGCATTGGGAATACAAGGGCCAAACAAGAGTGCCGCAAAAAGCATGAAGAGAGGACCTGTTAAAGGGAGAAGTCACGATGGCAAGCTCTAGATATTGTTCCAATTACCCAAGGAATTAGCTAGTTTTTCTCTCCTTTTTATGATTTGTTCCCTTAGCTGCTGGGTCATGCCTCTGGCTATTTCTGATTGGTTTACATAAAAGCAGCATTCTTCATTCAAGAAGAGGCAGAGTCTTCCCTTTTCAGCTGTCAGTAGGTCTAGCCCTCTCTTATTTTTTAAAACCACCTCAGCCAGGGAGTCTAGTTGGTCCTGTAAGGCCACTAAAAATTTGGCCACTCTCTCAATGTTGTCTGTGAAGTGTTTGGATAGTGTATGGTAAAAGGTGGTTGATGAAGCAATTCCTCCTATTCCCTTACCTATCCCAGCCGTGATTCCCAGATCAACTAGTAGGGATATAAACTGGATGGCTCTTTTTGACTGCGTATGTGCTGCCAGAGGTACAGTGAGTGTCTGGTTGTTAGGGACAATATTCATCTGGGGAGTGAGGGAAGCTAAGGTGCAGATAACCGTCTAACTGACAGGTAGACATAAGTAAGCATCTCTCCCACAAACAAAGAAAAGGCCTTGATAGGGGTGGCACCATCTGTTTCAGCAAGGGGCACCAAAAGGCTGCAAAGCAGCCTGCACATAACAAATAACTGAATACTAGCAAAAGGTTTCTTCCCCAGCTTTGGGTTGTCACAGCTATAGCTACTGAGCCTACATGAAGAGGGGTCAGCTATACTGTGAATCAGTTTAGTTAGTAGGGAGAATCAATGATAAGAGACTTCTAATAAGAATGAGGCTTCTCACTACAGTGAGATAACAGACTGCTAACTGCAGCTTCTGGCCCAAATCCCAGTCCTGGGGTGCGACTGAAGCTAGTCTTGTAGCAAAGAGCACAGAAATAATAGCAATCAGGGATAAAGTCCAGGGTTGACAATGAAAATCCATTGATATTTTGATAGCAGGATCCTCAAGCTTCTGCTGTGCATTGACCAGCCAGCTGCTGGAGTGTGGCTGGAGCAAAGTTGAAGAATCCTCAAGCTTCTGCCTTGCATTGACTAGTCAGCTTCCGGAGTGACTACAGCAGGGCTCAGTGTACTTTGTGGGTGAGGGTCATTGTTTTTGGAACCAGACCTTGAGGGCATTTTTGGGGTTCTGAACTGCTTACCAGGTGTCCTCATTACAGGAAGCCGCTGCCTTCTTGATTCTGGTGTGGTCGATCCAAGGGTCCCACTATAGTGTCCCACTATAACTCATCTCCTGGCTGATAGGGATGAACCCAATTGTCCAGTAGAATGGATGCCCTTTCTCAGGCAATATGGTGAAAGACTTTCCCAGGGCCTAGAGGTGTAGGGACATCTCCAGGTCAGCTAGTTGTTGATGGTCTCCCTTGAGCTTTTATATCAATGAGGGTGGTCTCCCATATAAGATCTCAAAGGGAGAATGGCCTGAGGGCCTCAGGGTGCATTTATGGAGGGTAATGAGAGTCCACAGAATAAGGCAGCTTGTTTGAGCATTATCTGGGTGTTGGCCAGGGGATATTCTTGTCATACTACTACTTGGAGAAACAAACTTAACAAGAAAGTTAAAGATAAATGGCCCAAAGATTAATAGAAGTAGGAAAGCTGCTAAGGCACTAGTTAGGAGAACCAGATCCAGACATTGGTTCATAACATTAGTGTTTCTCTAGGTTTGAGAAGATGCAAGAATTTGGACTCATAAAAACCTTTACCTGAAAACATCTGACTATCTGGAGGCCTGTTTTTCTGGGTTTTCCCAGAGCACAGAGTGCCTTATTTTTTGTCTCCATCCTGAACTCCTTTCAAGGGGGGTATTGAAGGTCAGAATCTTATAGTGGTCATGATTTAATCTTTGTAGAGGCAGCTGGCAAGGGCCAGCTTCCAATCAGTAAGGCCCCCTTCATAGCCACATATTTGACCATGTTTTGGGGGCATTTCAAGGTCATTGTGTCCCACGGTGCTGGGAAGTCTCATTCCCAGGTCTAACAAAGATTCCATTGATAGGCCTCTCAATGTGTTATCACTAGACCAGGCCTTGTAAGTAGCAAAAGTCTCTGGACCATACCTGTCTTACTAGCCTCTTGGTCAAGGAAGTATTTCCTCTTATTGCTTCTTCCCATATCTAGAGTTACATTATCATAATTATTGATCTCATAGGAACTGTGTATCAGCATTTTATCACAGGCTCAGTCACACATTTGGTAATATAAGAAATAATCTTCTGAAACAAGCTACATAGAAAATAATATAGCTAGCAGTTATTAGTAAGGTCACAAGCAATAATTTAAGTCAAGAACTTTCACTGGGTATAGCCCGGTATATTCCAGGTCATCTGTCTCAGTTAAATGATTATAGCTAAGTGTTAATCTTCTGGTTGTACATCATGGAGCACCTGACGTTTATCCAAAGACTGTTTACTGAGATAAGCTTTAGAAACAATCATAAAAGTGTCCTTTTTAAAAACTTAATTCAATCTTTTAGCAATATAACATAACAAAGAATTATCTCAGAGTGAGTCTCAGTAAGCACAGAGCTGTTAACAAAACTAGAACTTAATATTTAGTGAAACATACTTTTTTTCTTTTTTTGGAGAACTCATTGTGAGGACATTAATGCTGTAGTCAGGTAAGGCTTTAACCCATCAAATAAAAGTGAGGTCTATCAGGGAGCCAGGAAAAGCCAAGCTGCTATCTTGGATTTCCCATATCCCTGGCTCTTTGATTTTTAGCTGTTGTTTATTTATTTTTAATTTCCTGATTTAAGAGCAGATTATCACCATGTTTTAAAGACATAAAGATAGCAAAAGTCTAACCATGAGGGGTTATTTTTTGTAGAAGCAGAATGAGCTTTGTCTACATGTACCATAATCTTAAATAAAGTTTTCTTTACCAAAGTAGCAAAAAGATTTTAAAAACAAATATAAATCACTTAAAGGCAAAGAAATTTATAATCTGTTATCAAAATCTGCATTTTAAGAAAATTTTGTTCTCTAAACAGAGAGAAGACCAAATTCCAGTCTGGTACCAGCTTACTGTTAATAACAAATTTTGGTTATCTGTTTAATCTTAGACTTTTCCATAAATCTTGAAGAACTAGCAGTATTCTTTAAAGGCATGAGAGTAAAACCATAAAAGGTATGTTTAAAATCTGAGTCTGTTGCAATTGACAAAGAAACCTGGTCATTACACTTTAACTAGATAACTAGAATTATAATTGACCATATTTTATCAGGGTATATCAGATCTATATGAATTTCACATAATTTTAGGATATCTATATTAGTAACATCAGCCATACAGTAAAACCAGAAAAGACTTTTCACCCCTTTAACAGTATTTCCCATGTAATTTAACATGTCCAATGAATCCAGGTAGCTTAATAGCTCTGGGATAGCTCAGGGGCCCTCTGAAGCATCTCAAAGTTAGCTAGGAGTCAAGTTATTTAAGAAGTTTTGTTGATAAATATCAAAAGGGTTTATAACACTCAGTCAGGTAGGATCATATAAGTCACTGTGAAATAATAATTATTTACTTAGCCAAAGTTAACAAAAGATTTCAAAGGTAAATGTAGAACAGATCAATTAAGAGGTAAAAAAAAAAAGACAAAAAAAAACAAAAAAACCCTTAAATCTATTATTAAAAGCAGTTCAACACCTGAAGAAACTGTGTCCTCTTAACAGAGAGAAAGGCCAAATTTAAGTTTTTTGCACCAGCTTACTTTAAACTCATTTAGGTAAACTTAATTAAATTTATTTTATACATAGTCAGTCTTAACCATGCACAAAACTCTTTTTTTCAGGGTCCAGCTTCCACGAACCTTTTAATCACTTTCTGTAACAGCCACTTGTAAGTCAGATTATTTTCTTTTCCCTTTATAAAATGTAATTTTATTTTTTATATTTTCTTTGCTAAAAATATACATCTTACTTTCTTATTAGATTAGCAAACAAATATTAATACTAGATATTTAATATTGAATATTTTCCAGTTCATGTGAATCTGAAATTTATTTAGTTAATTTTTCTCGTATTTAGAATTATTTGATTTGCAGGTGCTTACTTTTCTTTAGGCCAATTAAATTAGAACTCATTTAAACTTCAACAATATTATCAGAAAAAAAGACATATTGACACATACATAAATCCAGACAGATTGACAGAGATCTTATAGTTTTCTGTTTGAGATTTAAAATATCTCTTTGACACCCCCTCCCCTTTTTTTGCCACTTGAATTTCTAATTTACCCAAGGCTGAGATCTCAGGCAAAGCTGGCTGCATACTTCAAGGACATGGAAAGGATTAACATCAAGCTTTTCCGTGGGCAGGCGTTTTAACAAGTTAGTTGTTTTTAATTGTATATGCAAGAAGAATTGGGTTTGTAGTTTCTAAAAAATTTCTCTCACTCCATTCAGTCAGCAATCACACACCCACAATCGTTCAGAGGCTATGACAATGTCTCCGTTCTCCTGAGCCCCCCAGGTATCTTTAACTGTTGCTTCCTTCCTGGGAGCCCCAAGGAGGTTATCAGGCATGATGCCTCCCTTCCTCCCAAGTCCCCAGGTATCCCTATCTGGTTCTCCCTTCGTGGGAGCCCAAAGAAGTGATCAGTCTCCTTTTCTACCCACTGGGGCAGGTTCATGCCTGGGGACTGGCCCTGGAGCCTTACCTTATCCTCCTGGTGAGTTGTTCTGTCCCTCCAATGAGCCCAGTTGGGGCTCGGTCATCCAAAGAGTTGGAACAGTGGTCCGAAAGAGAACCTGGAATACCGTCAGGTGGAGAGCCTCCTCATTCGTCTTGGTTCCTTTGCTCCAGCCCTGCAGAGCCACCATTCCGGTGGCTTCAAGGGTCTGGTGTGATTGGAATCTCGCTGGGTCCTCCAGAAATGTTGCAGAAACCAGTACTTGAGAAACCAAGCACCACACTCAGAGAGGTGGAGAACTCAGATTTATTACACTAGCAGGCCCAGAGGAGTTAACACTCCAAGCTCTGAGCCCCAAACAAAGGGATTACAGAGTTTTTTAGACAGACTGTAGTGGGCAACACTAGCTCTTAATAGGCTGGTTTAAACTAAGGGGTTTTGTGTGTGTGTGAACAGTGGTCAAGATGGGGAGGGAGATACCTGACCTGGACAGGCATGATTAAGCAGGTTTATAAGGGCTAGGTGATTGCAAAGAGCAGGACAAGGGTGAGGGAGATAAACTCCAGTTCTTAGTATTGCAAGTCCCCACTTTCTGAGACTTCGTGACCTACATGATCTAGACTCTGCAAGGGGCAAGCTGAGTTCAGAGGCAGGAGAAGGAGGTTACGTAAAATTTTAACTTTTCCTCTTCAATATGAGATGAGTGCAATTGCTTGGTGGTTTGAACATTCTTTAGTGTTGCCCTTCTTGGGAATTAGGATGAGAATTGACCTTTTCCAGTCCTGTGACCACTGCTGGGTTTTCCACATTTGCTGGCATATTGAGTGCAGCACTTTAATAGCATCATTTTTAAGGATTTGAAATAACTTTGCTAGAATTCCATCACCTCCACTAGCTTTATTGGCAGCAGTGCTTCCTAAGGCCCACTTGACTTCATACTCCAGAATGTCTGGCTCTGAGTGAAAGACTAAACTAGAGTGGTTATCTGAGTCACTAATATCTTTTTTTTTTTTTTTTTACATGTCTTCTGTATATTCTTTCCATCTCTTCTTGATCTCTTCTGTTTCAGTTAGGTCTTTACCATTTCTGTCCTTCATTGTGCCCATCTTTATACGAAATGTTCCCTTGATATTCCCAATTCTCTTGAAGAGATCTCTAGTCTTATCCTTTCTGTTGTTTTCCTCTATTTCTTTGCATTGTTCTTTGAAGAAGGCCTTCTTGTCTCTCTTTGCTAGGCTCTGGATCACATTTTGTCAGAACTCTCCACCATGACCCATCCATCTTGGGTAGCCCTATATGTCATGTCTCATAGATTCATTGAGTTACACAAACCCCTTTGCCCCAACAAGGCAGTGATCTAAGAAGGGAATCAATTGGGTAATGACATGCAACAGAATGAAGTTGAACTCTTACCTCATATCATATGAAAAACTAAAAGAAAATACATCAAATACCTACATATAACAGGAAAAACTATAATACTCTTCAGTTCAGTTCAGTTGCTCAGTCCTGTTTGACTCTTTGTGACCCCATGGACTGCAGCACACCAAGCCTCCCTGTCCATCACCAACTCCCAGAATTCACTCAACCTCAGGTCCATTGAGTCAGTGATACCATCCAACCATCTCATCCTCTGTTATCCCTTTCTCCTCCTGCCTTCAATCTTTCCCAGCATCAGGGTATTTTCCAATGAGCCTGTTCTTCGCATCAGGTGGCCAAAGTGTTGGAGTATCAGCAACTTTGGTTGGATCTCCTTGCAGTCCAAGGGACTCTCAAGAATCTCCTCCAACACTACAATTCAAAAACATCAATTCTTCGGTGCTCAGCTTTCTTTATAGTCCAACTCTCACATCCATACATGACTACTGGAAAAACCATAGCATTGACTAGATGGACCTGTGCTGGCAAAGTAATGTCTCTGCTTTTTAATATGCTGTCTAGGTTGGTCGCAACTTTTCTTCCAAGGAGCAAGTGCCTTTTAATTTCATGGTTGCAGTCACCATCTGCAGTGATTTTGGAGCCCCCAAAAATAGTCTGTCACTGTTTCCACTGTTTTTCCATCTGTTTGCCATGAAGTGATGGGACTGGATGCCATGATCTTAGTTTTCTGAATGTTGAACTTTAAGCCAACTTTTTCACTCTCCTTTTTCACTTTCATCAAGAGGCTCTTTAGTTCTTATTTGCTTTCTGTCATAAGGGTGGTGTCATCTGCATATCTGAGGTTATTGATATTTCTCCCAGCAATCTTGATTCTTAGGAAACAACAAAAGTGTAGATATCTGTGGTCTCAGATCAGGCAATAGTTTCTTAGATATGATACAAAAAGCTCAAGACACTAAAGAAAAAATGTTTAAAGTAACACATCAACATTTGGGGGAAAAAAAAGTTTCAAAGGTCACCAGCAAGAAAATGAAAAAACATCTCACAAAATGAAAGAAAATGTTATAAAGCATATATCTGATATGGTACTTGTCTAGAACATGTAAGTTGCTTCTATGTGCAATAATAAAAAGGACAAAAGTCTAATTTATAAAGGACATATGATCTTAAGAGAAATTTCTCCAAATTTCTCCAATAAACACATGAAAATAGCTCAACATCTTTAGCTATCTAAAAAATGGAAATCAAAACCTCAATGCTATACCACTTCACTTTCACTAAGATGGCTATAATCAAAAGGTAAAATAACAGCAAATGTTGATGTCATTGTAGAGAAATAGGAACCTTCATATACTTCTAGTGAAAAGGTACAATGTTGAAGCCAGATAATGAAGCATAGAGTTACCATTCTTGCTAAGTCATTTTAGTCATGCCTGACCACCAAGGTCCTCTGTCTGTGAAATTCTCCAGGCAAGAGTATTGGGGTGGGTTGCCATGCCTTCCTCCAGGGGATCTTCTCTTACGTCTTTTGCATCAGTAGGCTGGCTCTTTACCACTAGCACCACCTGGGAAGTAACCATATGACTCAATAATTCCACTCCTAATATATACCCAAGAGAATTAAACCCACACAAATGCTAATAACAGGATAATTTATAATAGATGAAAAGTAGAAGCAAAGCAGATGCCTCTCAATTGATAAATAATAAATAAATAGATTAAAAATAAAATAATGGAATAGTATTCTATCAAAAACAGGAATAAGGTGTTGATATATGTAGCAACATGGATAAATCTTGGAAATAGCATGCTAAGTGGAAGCATCCAGTTTTCATTTATATAAATTGTTCAAAATATGCCAATTTATAGAGACAAAAAAGAGCTTATTGGTTGCCTAATGTTGGAGGTGGTTGGATAGAAATAGGAAATGATTGTTCATGGGGATAGGGTTCCTTTTGATGGTGAAAAAAGTGTTCTAATGATACAATTGTGGGCTATGGGTGCACAACTCTGTAAATAGTGTCAAAACTACCAAATTGTAGACTTTAAAAGACTAAAATGTTTGAATATATCTTAACAAAACTGCTATTGAAATGTGGCAGAGGGGTTGAATAAATATCTAATATTATGGTATCATTAAAATCATGATTGAACCTTTACACATTGGCATGGAAATGTTAATATGTGTCTAATGAAAAATATTATAATGCCTCCATAATATAAACTTACATGTATTTATATATGCACTTAAAAATTATAAGTGATATCAAAATTTCTTACTGAGAAATTACTTCTGATTTTTGCTTTCCCTTTTTTTAATATACTATATGACTTTTTTATAATGAACTTCTACATTTTTCATGTTTTTGAAGTTTTAGAAGTTATTATTTTTAAAAAATCATTTTTATTTTTTCATTAAAATGGCAACATTCCATGAATACTACTGCTGTTCATCTTTTTTTAAATCACAGTTATATATATATGATGAAATTTTTAACCACTTTTAACTGTAAAGTTCTGTGGCACAAAATATTAATACACTCATTGCTTTGCAACTATTACAACCATTTATTTCCAAAATTATTTAATCATCCCTGGAAGAAATTCTTCACCCATTCTCCCATCCCAGTCCCTGGTGACTTTTAAATTCTAATTTTGCTTCTATGAATCAGACTACTCCATTGTTGTTTATTCCATAAGTCTTGTCCAGCCATTTGTAACCCCATAGACTGCAGCACACTAGGCATCCCTGTCCTTCACTATCTCCTGGAGTTTGCTCAAACTCATATCCATTGAGACGTGGTGCTGTCTAACCATCTCATCCTTTCCCATCCCCTTCTCCTTTTGCCTTCAATCTTTCCCAGCATTATGGTCTTTCCCAATGAGCCTGTTCTTCGCATCAGGTGGCCAAAGTATTGGAGTTTCAGCTTCAGCATCAGTCCTTCAGGACTGATTTCCCTTAGTATGGATTGGTTGGATCTCCTTGCAGTCCAAGATTCTCAAGGGTCTCCTCCAGCACCACAATTCAAAAGCATCAATTCTTTGGCACTCAACCTTCTTAATGATCCAACTCTCACATCTGTACATGACTACTGGGAAAAAAACATATCTTTGAACATATGAGCATTTGTAGGCAAAGTGATGTTTTTGCTTCTTAATATGCTGTCTAGGTTTGTCATAGCTTTCCTTCCAAGGAGCAAGCATCTTTTAATTCCAGGGCAGCAGTTACTGTCCAGTGATTTTGGAGGCCAAGAAAATAAAATCTGTCACTGTTTGCACTTTTTCTCCTTCTATTTGCCACGAAGTAATGGGGCAGTATGCCATGATCTTAGTTTTTTGAATGCTGAGTTTTAAGCCATATAAATGGAATCATATACTATTTGTCCCTTTATAATTGGCTTATTTAATTTAGAATAACATCCTCATGCCCCATCCTTTTGTCACATGTATCAGATTTTCCTTTCTTTATAATACAATAATATTCCATTGCATGCATGTATCATATTTGGCCTATATATTTGTCTGTCAATGGACATTTTGGTTACTTCTACCTTTTGGGCTTCCCTGGTGGCTCAAACAGTAAAGAATCCACCTGCAATGTGGGAGATCTGGGTTCAGTCCCTGGTTTGGGAAAAGCCCCTAGAGAAGGGAACAGTTAGCTACTCCAGTATTCTTGCCTGGAGAATTCCATGGACAGAAGAGCCTGGCAGGCTACAGTTTATGGGGTCTCAAAGAGTTGGACACAACTGAGCGAGTTTCACTTTACCTTTTGACTATTGTGAACAATGCTGCTGTGAACATTGTTGTACAGGAACATATTTACTCCCTACTTTAAGTACTTTGTGGTGTATAAGTGGAAATGGAAATCTTTGGTCAAATGTTACTTTTAACTTTTTGACAAATCACCATAATATTTCCCACAATGTCTACACTATTTTATATTCACACCAGCAATACACCAGTGTTATAGTTTTACCACATTTGATGAGTGATGTTGAGTATCTTTTCATGTGTATTTTGGTCATTTGCATATCCTTTTGAAGAAACGTCTATTCAAATTATTTTCCCGTTTATGGATTGGGATTTTTTTTCTTATTTGTTATAGAGTTGTAGGAATGCCTTATATGTCTTAAATATTAACCTTTTATCAGATATTTGATTTGAAAATATCTACTCCCATTGTATAGGTAATTTTCACTCTCTTTATAGTGACTTTTAATGTACAAGAGCTTTTAAATTTGATGAAATTCAATTTATTTTTTCTTCTGTTGTTTGTACTTTGGTGTAATATTAAAGAAATCTTTGCCATATCCAAACACTGTCATGAAGATTTTACCCTGTTTTCTCTAAGAGTTTTAGAGTTTTAGCTCTAACGTTCAGGTCCTTTATCCATTTTGAGTTTATTTTTGTACATGATACAAGTAAAGGATGAAACTTCATTCTTTTGTATGTGGATATCCAGATAAGAATTTTCTCCCCAACTGAATGACATTCTTGTTGAAAATTATTTTATGATATATATGAAGGATTATTTCTGGGTTCTCTTCCATTTCACTGGTCTATATGCTTGCCCTTGTGCCAAGACCATGCTGCTTTAATTACTGTAGCTTTGTAGAATGATTTGAAACCA
The DNA here is from genome assembly GCF_033118175.1 of Dama dama. Lineage (NCBI taxonomy): Eukaryota > Metazoa > Chordata > Mammalia > Artiodactyla > Cervidae > Dama > Dama dama. Next base: position 94,802,514 of record NC_083714.1, on the reverse strand, counting down.
GGAACTGTGAGTCCATATTTGTTCTTCTTTTGCAAGGTTGTTTTGGCTATTTGGGATTCCTTTAGACTACATGAGAATTCTAGGATACACTTTTCTATTTCTGCAAAACCTGTTGAGATATTAATAGGGATCACATTGAATCTTAATATTGATTTATTAATATATCATATTAACTATTGACATGCAAGCAATATTAAGCCTTCCAGTGCATTAAAGTGACATGTCTTTCTATGTATTTATCTACTATTCTTTCCAGAATAGTTTGCAGTTTTTGATGTTCTAATCTCTAGCTTCCTTGGTTAAAATTTTCCTAAGCATTTTAGTTCTATTTTTAATGCAATTGTAAATGGAATTACTTTATTAATTTCCTTTTGTGATTGTTCATATTTATTGACAGAAATGTATGCTTTTTGCTTTATTTTGTAGCTTACAACTCTGCTAAATTAGTTTATTAGCTCTAACAGTCTTCCTGTAGATTCTTTTGTGTTTCCTATATATAAAATCATGTGACTGGGGAACAAATAAATGTTTCTTTCTTCCTTTCTGATCTTTTATTTATTTTCCTTGCCTAGTTGCTCTGTCTAGGATTTCCATTAATATGTTGTGTAAAGTGACTATAGCAATCTGTTGTTGAGTGCTGAGATTTCTATATATGTGTGTTAGGTTTAATTGATTTATGATGTTGTCCAAGTCCTTATGTCCTTATTAATCTTCTGTCTTTTTTTTTTCCTTACCATTATTTAATGTGGTGTTTTGAAGTCCCCTACTATTATTGTAAAATTATTTTTCCTGACAGTATTGTCATTGAGAGCCAATGGGGCTCAACACTCTTTATTTACCTTTTAATTTTTTTTAACAAATTTGGAATTATTGGAGTATAATTGCTTTACAATGTTGTGTTAGTTTCTGTTGTACAACAAAGTGAATCCACTATATGTATACATATATCCTCTCCCTCTTGAGCCTTCCTTTCACCCACCCTACCCCACCCCTCTAGGTCATCATAGAACACTGAGTTGCAGGCTCAGCATTTTTGAGTCCCCAGGACCACAGAAAACAAAAATGGATGCATGAACACACCCTATGACAGCTCCCAGTTTCTTCCTGGAATGGGTTCAAATTTATACTTTGCAAACTGCTACCCAAATCCAGGCTTCTAATTAGCTTCATCTGGTACCAACATAACAGATAATTAATAGTCCTCTGAGATCCTAAGTAGACAGGGGGCAATTCCTTCACCTTTCCTCCCCAGGCTCATTCTAGAAATAAAACCAAGTCTCCAAATTCTCCCCCAAAAGGAGCTTGTCCACATATCTAGCTCCCTAACTTTCATGGCTGCCACTCAAGGAACTGGCTCTTAAATTACCTGTCGCTGGAACTGATAGGAATCAGCATTTATGTGTCCCCTTGGATCACAGAGAATGAACAGGCCATTTTAAATGATGCACAACCACTCTCAGTGGCTATTCCCTCTGGCTTAGCCCAGAATAGTAAACAAGCAATGCCGGGCCTGCCAGCAAACGAACAGGTCAAGGACACAATCACCAGAGCACCTGAGAAATAAAAGACTTGGAAAGATGGGGTTGAGAGGGACGGAGTCAGCTTGTGACTGATTCCGACGACTTTATTGAGGAGTAACATACATATGTATGCTAACAGGACTCACCAAATTTTAGATCAAAGACATGCATACGTGCAGAACTGCAGACACTAGTTTTAGCTCAGGAGTTTTATCTCAACTCTAGCAGAGCATGGCACCGGCATCTTATAATCAGTTAAAGACTACCTAGACATAAACCATTCACAGGAGCCTGATAATCTTATCAGAGTCAGGAGAATGGGCAAAAGGTGGCTGCAGCCATTTCCTTGAGGGAGGTGAGAAAGACTAATTTGCACTTTAATAAATCAGGGGTGGCGGGACAGAGAGGGACCTCTTGATCTCTCTCAGGGCCAAGAAAGAGCCTGAGCAGTCAGGCCTGCTCCCCGCAAAGCAAAACCACCTATCTTCCAGTTCAACCTGAAAGGGGCTAGACTTTATGTCTAATGTCATGACTTTCCCAGGTGTTGCCTGAAGATCAGACTTCCAATTAGACTACATCAAGGAGGTGACGGGGCAAGAAATTAGTAGTTCTTCAGGAGCCTGAAGTAGTATGTGGGCATTTCCCCCATATTTGGGGCGCTGACTGGACTTGATATACCTTAATCTCTTGGAGGGCACTAACAACAAAGACAGTAGTTTGGATAAACACTAAGATTTTGGACGCTGACAATTTCTGGCCAGGCTTAATGGTGATATTCATCTCTTACATAAAGTCAGTCTGTGAAGACTGGAAAAGGTGGCTGTGTTTGTCAGTGTGCAGACACCAACCTGAGTTGGGGAAAATGACTAAACAGGTAAATATATTCTGAACGAAAGAACAAGATAAAACTCCAGAAACTGATCTTAACAGAATGAAATTAAGTGATATATCTGAAAGATAGCTCAAAATAATAACCTGAAAGATGTTCACTGAGGTCAGAAGTGATATGCATGAACTAAGTGAGAAGTTCAACAAAGAGTTAAAGACCTCTAAAGAGTACCAAATGGATATCTTAGAGCTAAAGGAATGACAACCAAACTGAAAATTTCACTAGAGAGTTTCAACTAGAGACAAGATGAAATTTAAAAAAAAAAAAAGTATCATTGGACTTGAAGACAGATCTGTGTAAATCAACTAATTAGAGAAACAAAAAGAAAAAGTATTGAAAGAGAGTGAAGATAGCTTAATGAACTTATAAGATAGCATCAAATAGACAAGCATATGCATTATGAAAGACCCATGAGAAGATGACAAGAAAGGAGTAGAAACCTTATTCAAAGAAAGAATTGTTAAAAATTACCAAATCTGGGGAAGGAAATAGATATCTAGACCCTGAAAATGAAAAAAAAAAAAAACACAAATAAATGGACTCCAAATGACTGACACAAAGTCAAATGTTAAACAGAGGTAATTTATAAATCAGCAAGAATAGAACAACTTATTAGATACAAGGGAACACCCATACTACTATGAGTATTTTTTTTTTCTGCAAAAACCTTGCAGACCAAAAATGAGATGATATATTCCAAGTGCTGAAATAAAAGAGTACCAACCAAGAATACTATACATAGCAAATCTGTCTTACATTAACTATGAAGAAAGATTTTAAATAAACAACCCAACTTTTCACCTCAAAACGTAAAAATATCAAACTGAAAACAAATTTAGCAGAATGAAGAAAAAAACTGAAGATGAGGGTGCAAATAGATGAAATGCAGAATGGGAAATGACAGAAAAATAAAAACTAAAAGGGTTTAACAAAAAATATAATCTATAAACTCTTAGGTAGACTAAGTAGGCAAAAATAGAAAAGACACATATAAATAAAATAAAAAATGAAAAGTAATTAATTACAATGAATGCCTCAAACTTATAAAGGGTAATATGGAATTATCATGAAAAAAATTATATGTGAGCAAATTGGATAACCTAGAAGAAATAATTTCCTAGAAACCTAAGCTTAACAATACTGAATCAAGATATAATAGAAAACAAATGAGGAGACTGAGGTAATAAATAAAAAACATCCGAAAAAGAAATGTCCAGGACCAGACTGTTTCATGGTTGCATTCTAACAAACTTAAAAGAAGAATACCAATCCTCAAAGTTTTCTAAAAATAAAAGTAGAGAGAATACTTCCAATTTTATTTTATGAGACCAGCATCACACTGATACTGAAGCCATACAAAGATACATATGGAACCTCAGTTCAGTTCAGTTCAGTCCCTCAGTCATGTCTGACTCTTTGTGACCCCATGGACTGCAGCACACCAGGCTTCCCTTTCCATCATCAACACCAGAGTTTTGCTCAAACTCATGTCCATCAAGTCAGTGATGTCATCCAACCATCTCATCCTCTGTCGGCCCCTTCTCCTCCTGACTTCAGTCTTTTCCTGTATCAGGGTATTTTCCAATGTCAGTTCTTCACATCGGTGGCCAAAGTATTGGAGCTTCAGCTTCAGTATCAATCCTTCCAATGAATATTCTTAACTGATTTCCTTTAGGATGGACTGATTGAATCTCCCTGCAGTCCAAGGGACTCTCAAGAGTCTTCTCCAACACCACAGTTCAAAAACATCAATTCCTCGGCACTTAACTTTCTTTGCCATCCAACTCTCACATCCATACATAACTACTGGAAAAACCATAGCTTTGACTATATGAACAAATGTTGGTAAAGTTTCTGCTTATTAATATGCTGTCTAGGATGATCATAACTTTTCTTCCAAGGAGCAAGCATCTTTTAATTTCATGGCTGCAGTGATTTTGGAGTACAAAAATAAATAAATAAATAAATAAAGTCTCTCACTGTTCCCATGGTTTCCCCATCTATTTGCCATGAAGTGATGAGACCAGATGCCATGATCTTCCTTTATTGAATGTTGAATTTTAAGCCAGCTTTTTCACTCGCCTCTTTCACTTTTATCAAGAAGCTCTTTAGTTCTTCTTCACTTTCTGCCATATGGATGGTATCATCTGCATATCCGAGGTTATTGATACTTTTCCTGACAATGCCAGCATGCCAGGCTTCCCTGTCCTTCATTGTCTCCCAGAGTTGGTCAAACTCACGTCCATTGAGTCAATGATGCTATCCAACCGTCTAATCCTCTGTCGCCCCCTTCTTCTCTTGCCCTCAGTCTTTCCCAGCATCAGGGTCTTTTCCAATGTGTTGGCGCTTCACATCAGGTGGCCAAAGTATTGAAGCTTCAGCTTCAGCATCAGTCCTTCCAACAAATATTCAGGGCCGATTTCCTTTAGGATTGACTGGTTTGATCTCCTTGCTGTCCCAGGAACTCTCAGGAGTCTTGTCCAGCACCACTCTTCAAAAGCATCAGTTCTTCAGTGCTCAGCATTCTTTGTGGTCCAGTTCTCATATCCATACATGACTACTGGAAAAACCAGAGCTTTGACTATAAGGACCTTTGTTGGCAAAGTGATGTGTCTGAGAGTAGTCATCAATAAATTGTGTTGGGAATGCAAAAGAATTTAATTGGACCCTTACCTAATACCAGACATAAAAAAACAGCTCAAAATAAACTAAATAAAACATAAGATACACAGTAAAACATTTAGAAACAACATATAGAAAAATTCCCTGACATTAGCCTTAGAAACTTTTCTCTTTTTTTTTTTTTTGATATGGTAACAAAAGCTCAGGTAACAAAAACAAAAATAAGTGAGTTGAATTACATCAAATTACAAACAATCTATAAGCAGAGAAAACATAATCACAAAATGAAATGGTAACCTAAGGATTAGGAGAAAATATCTGCAAAGCACATATCTGATAAGGGGTTAGTAGTTCAATTTATATGGAACTCATACAACTCAACAGCCAAAAATCAAGCTGTTACAAAAACAGGAAAAAGACTTGAATAGATATTTTTTCCAAAGAAAATGATAAAGCACAGGGAATTCTACTTAAAAGTCTGTAATAAACTATATGGGGAAATAATCTAAAGAATAATGGATATATATACATATATCCATTATTCTTTAAATTATTTCCCCATATAGTATATGTATGACTGAATTACTTTGCTGTACACATGAAACTAACACAACATTGTATATAAGCTATAATCCAGTGTAAAATAAAAATTAAATTTATCAAAGTACTCAGCATCATTAATCATCAAGAAAGTGCAAATCAAGACAACAATGACATATTATCTCATACCTGTCAAGAAGTGAAAAGAGTTAGTCACTCAGTCATGTCCAACTCTTTGAGACCCCATGGACTATAGCCCACCAGGTTCCTCTTTACATGGGATTCTCCGGGCAAGAAGTGAATTGTTGGTGTGAAAGTAAATTTGTGTACAGCCTTGATGGAAAACAATAGGGAGATTTCTCAAAGGGGAAAAAAGAAAAAAACACCCTAAATATAGAACTAAGATATGATCCAGAATTTACTATTCTGGATATATAGCCAAAGGAATGGAAACTAGATATATCTACTCTCATATGGCAGCATTATTTATAATAGCCAACATATGGAAACAACCTAAGGGTCTGTGGCCAGATGAATGAATAAGGAAATTGTGATGTATATACATTTAATGGGATATCATTTAAGACTTAAAGTGAAATTAGATCATGCCATTTGGAAAACCATGAATGAACCTGCAAGTTGTTATGCTAAGTGAAATATCAGATGCAGAAAGAAAAAAAAAAACTGCATTGTAACACTTACATGTGTAATCTAAAAGTTAAATACATGGGAGCAGAAAGTAGAACATGGTTACCAGGGTTGGGAGGTGGGGGAAATGAGGAGATGTTTATCAAAGGCTACAAAATTACAGTTACAAAGGATGAATAAACCAGAGAATTAATGTATAGCATAATGATTATGGTTAATAATATTGTAGTGAATACTGGAAATTTGTTGAGAGTAGATTTCAGGTGCTCTCATTGCACACACAAAAAAGGTAACTGTGAAGAAAAGATGCGTTATTTCTCCTGACTGTAGTAATCTACATATATAAAGTCATAATATATTGAACCTTAAAAATATAGTTTTTATTTGAGCAATGATACCTTTTAATTCATGCTGGAATAGAAAAGTTGGCATCTGAATTGTGATGAGCTGTACATTTGCACAGAAAATTTAAAAAGAGTGTGAAAGACAAAACTGTAAAATATCTCCTTTATACTTTCTTAATATTTATTACATGTTGAAATGATAATGCTTCAAGCATATTGAATAAATAAAATATATGGTTAAAATATTTTAAGTAATTATTGGTAGATTAGTGCTTACCATTGCCAGTTTAAAAAAAAAATTTGTATGTTTTATAGTTCTTTATATTGCCTTCCACGGTAGGTCAGATGGTAGAGAATCTACCTGTATTGCAGGAGACCCACGTTCAATCCCTGGGTTTGGAAGATCCCCTGGAGAAGGGAATGGCAACCCACTCCAGTATTCTTGCTTGGTGAATTCCATGGACAGAGGAGCCTGGCAGGTACAGTCCTGGGGTTGCAAAGAGTTGGACATGACTGAGCGACTAACACTTTCATAGTTCTTTTGCTTCTATTGTCTCTCTTGCTGTCCTCCTTTGTAATTTTAGGATTTCTGTAGTGATATGCTTTCATTTCTTATCTTTTATATTGTATATCTTCTATAAATATTCTTTTCTTCGTGATTATCACAAGGCTTACAAAAATCATAGTAATCAATTTTAAGATTATATCATCTTAATGTCCCTCTCACACAAAAACTACACTTTTACTCACACCCAAAAATTGTTATTGATATCATGATTTATGTATTTTATATTTTGTGTGTGTATGTGTGTTAGTTCCTCAGTTGTGTCCAATTCTTTGCCACACCATGGACTGCAGCCCACCAGACTCCTCTGTCCATGGGATTCTCCAGGCAAGAATTCTGGAGTGGGTTGCCGTTTCCTTCTCCAGTATCCATTAATTAATGATCGTAGTTATTATTCTTAATACTTTTGCCTTTTAAATTTTTTACTTGAGTTAAAATCATTCACACATAACTAACACACTATTGGGGAATTCTATCTATATATTTGGGGCTTCCCAGGTAGCTCAGTGGTAAAGAATCCACATGCCAAACAGGAGATGCAGGAGGCGCAGGTTCAATCCTGGGGTCAGGAAGATCCCCTGGAGTAGGAAATGGCAACCCACTCCAGTATCATTGCTTAGAAAGTTCTATGCACAGAGGAGCCTGGTGAGCTACAGGTCATTGGGTCACAGAGTCAGACATGACTGAGCACACATGCGTGAAATCTTGAACATTTTTCCATTTGCATTTAAAGTAATTAATGTTATAATAGGATTAACTGCCATCATGCAAACTGTTTCTTTCTTATAGCATTTTTGTCCCTCATTTCCTCCTTTACTGTATTCCTTTGTACTTTGATGATTTTGTAGTAACATATTTTGATTCCTTTCTCATTCATTGTGTATGTTCTATAGATATTTTCTTTGCGGCTCCACATGAGATGATATATAACAGGCTAAAGCTATAACAGGCAAGGACAGCAAGGAGATGAAACAAGTCAATCCTAAAGGAAATCAACTCTGAGTATTCATTGCAAGAGCTAATGCTGAAGCTGGAGCTCGAATATTTTGGCCACCTGATGCAAAGAGACAACTCATTGGAAAAGACCCTGATGCTGGGAAAGATTGAGAGCAAGAGGAAAAGGGGGCAACGCAGTATGAGATGGTTGGATAGCATGACCGACTCAATGTACATGAGTTTGAGCAAACTCTGGGAGATAGTGAAGGAGACGGAAGCCTGGTATACTGCAGTTCATGGGCTCACAAAGAGTCACATAACTTAGTAACTGAACAAGAGTTATAACAATTTGATTTAAATTGATATCAATTTAACTTCATTTGGTTAAAAAACTATACACTACATATATATTTCCTCCTTTGAGGTAATCAGTGTCACAAATTATGTCTTTATATATCATATGAACAATAATATATATTTCTAATTATTTTATGCATTTGCTTTTTAATCCCTGTAGAAAATAAGTGGAGTTACAAACCAGAGTTACCTTAATACTGGCTTTTGTATTTTTACATATATTTACCTTTACCAGAAATGTTTTTGTCTTCCTACATCTTTGAGTTACTTTCTAGCATCCTTCTATTTCAACCTGAAGGACTCCCTTTAGCATTTTATATAGTGTCTATTTAATTGTATTGAATTTCATCAGCTGTTGTTATTTGGAAATGTCATAATAGAATTCTTAGTTGACACTTTTATTTTATTTCAACATTTAAGTATATCATTACACTGCCTTCTATCCACCAAGGTTTCTGGTGAGAAAGTAGATGATAATCTTATAGAGAATCCTTTTTACAGGATGAATCATTTCTCTCTTACTGCTTTCAATATTCTTTCTTTGACTTTGGCATTTGACATAATTATAATGTGTCTCAGTAAGGTTCACTTTTGCAGTTATCTTACTTAGAGTTTGTTGGACTTCTTAAATTTGTTGACTCGTGGGTTTCAAAAATTTTTATGAAGATTTTAGCCACTATAGCTTCAGCCTTCAGGGACTGCTGGCCTCCTGAGTTTAGCTGCTATAGTTATTGGGATGTGAACATATAGGCTTACAGCATCTGTGGCTTCTGCTCATCCAATGCAGGCTACTGCTGTTTTTCCTGCAATAGACCAGGCTGGTCATCCTGGGGCTGCTGCTGCTTCTTCTGGGATATGAATAGATAACTTCTCTGTTCTATACAGCCAGGTTGCTGACCCTGCAACTTCTGTTGATATTTAAATATGGGTAAATAAGCCTGTGGTCCCTGCCCCCACTGTTCTCCTCAACCAAGCTGCTGACCTGACCCTGTGGCTGATGCTGATACCAAAACGGAGGCAGATATGTCTGCAGCTCCTGCTTCGGCTATTCTACCCAGCCAGGCTGCTTGTCTCTGGACTTCAGCCAGAATGTGGCAGACAGTCCCATAACATCTGCACTTGTTGCTCTCTTTGGCCAGGTTACTGGCCCTGCAGCAGCTTCTGATACTAGAATGTGGTCATATAGGTCTGAAACATCTGCTCCTGCTATTCTCTTCAGCCACTCTGTTTTCTGTGGGGTGAAAAATATTGTTGAACTATCTTGAGTTTCTGTTACAAGAGCAATTGCCCAGAAAGAAAATCTTGAAGCATGACATGGAAGAGCCTTCTCATATCTTACTGTGGATCTCTGAGGTCAAGAAACATCTCCTGGGAATTCTTTGGGGTTGTAATTTTAGAAAAGTTTGTAGAAGTATATTGAGCAGTGGACTCAATAGTTCTTCCCATTAAGGATATTCCCATAACAATACTGTAAGAGTTTGTGGTAAAGTTGCTGATACAGTGCTGCCTTCCCCATAGAAGTTAGTCAGAGCTCTAAGAGGAGCCTGTCTTGGGATGGAGTTTTACATATGATTCCTCTATTCACTAGACTTTTCACTGGAACAATATATCAAAGGCCTCTCTCTCTCTCTTTTTAAATGAGCCCAGCTAAAGATTTGTCTATTTTGATTATCTTTCCGAAAAACCAGCTCTTGGTTTCATTGACCTTTTCTACTATTGGTGTTTTTTTGGGGGGGTGGATGGAACTTTATTTTATTTCCATTCTGAAAATTATTCCCTTCCTTCTGCTGACTTTGGGCTTTGTTTGCTCTTATTTTTCTAATTCCTTTAGGTGGTAAGTTATACTGTTTATTTGAGATTTTTCTTGTTTACTGAAGTAGGCTTGTACCCCTATAAACTTCCCTCATTAAATTGCTTTGCTGTATCCCATAGATTTTTGAAAGCTGTGTTTTTATTTTTATTTGTCTCAATGTGTTTTCAGACTTCCTTTTTTATTTTTCTGTTGACCCATCAATTTTTTTAGTAGAATATTGTTTAGTCTCTAAGTGTTTGTGTTTTTTTCTATATTCCTTTTGTAATTGCTTTCCAGTTTTGTACTATTGTAGTCAGAAAAATGTTTCAGATAATTTCAATCCTTTTAAATCTATTGAGACTTGTTTTGTGGCCTAGCATGTGATCTATCCTGAAGAATATTTGATGTGCACTTGGAAAGAATATGTATTCTGCTGTTTTGGAGTGGAATGTATTGTAGATATTTATTCTGCTGATTGGGCCTCATGTTTCACTTAAGGTCACAGTTTCCTTATTGATTTTGTGTCTGGATGATCTATCCACTGATGTAAATCTCCTACTCTTATTTTATTACCCTCAGTTTCTCCCTTCATGTCTGTTAATATTTTCTTTTTAGTTTCAGTGCTTCTATATTAGGTGCATATATGCTTATAATGGCCTATCCTCTTCTTAGATTAACCATTTTAGCAATGTATAATGTCCTTGTTTGTCTTTTATGATAGATTTTGTTTGAAAGTCTAGTTTGTCTGATATGAGTATTGCTACAAAAACTTCTGTTTTGTTTCCATTTGCATGGAATATCTTTTTCCATCCCTTCACTTTCAATCTTTATGTCTTTAGACCTGAAGTGAGTCTCTTGTAAGCAGTATATAGACGGATCTTCTTTCTTTATTAAATTTTTATTCTGTGCTTTTTTACTGGAATATTTAATCCTTAACAAACAGAATGATTCTTGATTGTTATGTACTTATTGCCATTTTATCACTTATTTTCTCATTGTCTTTTCAGTTTTCTCTATTCCTTTCTTATTTTAACCTCTACTGTAAAATTCTATCATGGTTGGAATATTTTCTTTAGTGTTATGTTTGAGTTTATTTCTCTTTATTTTTTTGTGTATCTATTGTAAGTTTTTCATTTGAAGTTACCATGGGGTTTATATATGTTGACCCATAACTATATCTACTTGTTTAAAACTAATCATCATTTAAGTTCAAACACATTCTAAAGATTTACATTTTTTCTCCCTACATGTTTTGTATTCTTGATGTAATATTTGACATCATCAAGACAATCTGTTAACTATTTACTAGAGTTACAGTTGAATTTACAATTTTTGTCTTTTAACATTTGTACAGGCTTATTTAAGTGGTTAATCAACTGCTTTACTATATATTTGCCTTTATCAGTGAAACTTTTCCCTTCTTATATTTTCTTATTTCTTGCTACAATCTTTCCTTTTACACTTAAAGAAGATCTTTTAACATTTCTTGGAAGGTTGGTTTAGTGGTGATGAAGTCTTTTGGTTGTTGCTTGTCTAGGAAATTACCTCTCTTTGAATTTTGAATGATAATCTTGTTGGGTAGAGTATTCTAAAATCTAGTGCCTAGACTGTAGGATTTTTTTTTCCTTTCAGCACTTTAAATATATCATACCACTTCCTTCTGCCCTGCAAAGTTTCCACTAAAAACTCAATTGATAACCTTTTGGGAGTTTCTTTGCTGTGACTCTTTGTTTTATTCTTGCTGCCTTTAAAATTCTATCTTTAACTCTTACAATTCTTTTTTTCTGCAACATTTTATTTTTTTCCCATTTATTTTTATTAGTTGGAGGCTAATTACTTTACAATATTGTAGTGGTTTTTGCCATACATTGACATGAATCAGCCATGGATTTATGAGTGTTCCCCATCCCGATCCCCCCTCCCACCTCCCTCTCTACCCAATCCCTCTGGGTCTTCCCAGTGCACCAGCCCTGAAGGAAGCTGTGGTACATATACACTATGCAATACTACTCAGCCATTAAAAAGAATTCATTTGAATCAGTTCTAATGAGATGGATGAAACTGGAGCCCATTATACAGAGTGAAGTAAGCCAGAAAGATAAAGACCAATACAGTATACTAATGCATATATATGGAATTTAAAAAGATGGTAACGATAACCCTATATGCAAAACAGAAAAAGAGACACAGATGTACAGAACAGACTTTTAGATTCTGTGGGAGAAGGTGAGGGTGGGATGTTCAGAGAGAACTCTTACAATTTTAATTACGATGTGTCTTGGTATGGGTCTCTTTGGGTTCATCTTGTTTAGGACTCTGTGATTCCTAGACTTGGATATATTTTTACTTCTTTAGGTTAGGGTAGTTTTCATCTGTAATTTCATCAAATATACTTTCTGCACATTTTTCTCTCTCTTCTCCTTCTGGGACTTCTGTAATGCAAAATTTAGTATCTTTGATGTTGTCTCAGCAATCTTTTAAAATATCTTCACTTTTTCTCTCCAAGGTGCTCTGATTGGGTTTTTTCCAATATTTTATCTTGCACATCACTTATGCATTCTCCCATATCACCTCACCTGTTATTATTTCTTTCTAGTACATTTTCAACTTCAGTTTCTTCATACCTGTATTTTTCAGCTATGCCTGGTTCTTTTTCATATTTCTTAGTTCTTTCTTGAAGTTCTGACTATGTTCATTTATTCTTGTCCTGAGTTCATTTAGCTTTTTTATTACTATTCTTTGAATTATTTCTCAGGTAAACTTTTAATTGGTTTCATTAAGGGTTTCTGGGGTTTTGTTTTGTCCTTTTGTTTGAAATATATTCCTCTGTCTTCACATTTTGTTCAACTTTCTGTGTCTCTATGAAATTAGGTGAAATAGTTACCTATTGTAGTCTTGAAGGTGTGTTCTTCTCTGAGAGCACCCCTAGAAGACTGCATCTGCCATTGGCTTTGGTGGAAGAGCTGGAACTGAAGTAAGAATGGGCTCAATCTTCTCCAGGGGTGCACTGGCAGCCACTGTGTTGGTGGGAGGTAGGGCTGGAGTCAGATGAGCTACAGCCAGAACCAGGTGTCAGCTGTCTTCTATTAAGCCCAATGAGAATCACTGCTTTATTGGGGGGGGGCGGGGGGTTGTAGAATCAGAGTCTGAGAGACTAGAGAAGAGCCCTGGGGAACTGGGCTTTCTCTGATGTGATGGCAGTCTCTGCCTTGTGTGAGTGAATGGCCAGGGCCTGAAGGGTTGGGGCTGCATTTCTCAGATAGTTCTGCTTTTTCCAGGTGTATACCTCTTGGGTAGAGGCAGAGTTGGGGGCAAGGGGTTGGAACTGCACTACTGAGCTGGCTCTGCTCCTTCCTTGGTGCATGTATGTGTGCATGATGTCAGTCGCTGTCTCTGTCCTAGTTAGAGGTGGGGCTGGTACCTGAGCTGGCTCTGTTCCTTCCTCAGAGCATGTGTACACATCGACAATGGCAATTTTTGCCTTAGTGATGAATAATGCCAGAACAGAATGGGATGGAGCAGGAGCCTGGTGTGGGCTGAAGGATGCACTGGGGTTGTCCTGGAGAGTAGCCAGAGCACTAAGCAGTTTTCAATCTGCAGCCTTTGTGATGATATTGGGAGAAAGCAAGTCTATATATTCATTTTTCAAGAGAAGAGTCTCAGTTTCTGGCATCTCTCTGGTAAACCCCACTTCAAGTCAACTAATGGGCCTTGTCTTCCCAGTGTCAATTCCAGGGCTGGGTTGTCTAATATAGGACTCAAACTCCTTATTCTAGTGGAAGGATCCCTGAAACTGATTTTCCCTTTCTTTTCTGGATCATGCACTAAGAGTGTGGGATCCAAACAGGTCACTTCTCCCCTCCCACCATCTCTATGTTGTTCTTTCTTTACAGTCTTAGTTGTAGATGAGCCACACTGCTAGTCTTCAGGTTGTTCTATGAAGAGTTGCTATATATGTTGGTGTAGTTTGGTGTGTTCATACTGAGCTCGGCATCTTCCTTCTTGGCCTTCTTGATGCTGCCTCTAAATTCGCCGATCCTTCTGAATGGGTTCTACCCAGTAAGCTGGATCCAGAGCTTACTCACTGAGCACTCTCACTATCAGGATGAACCGGTATTTTTAAATCCAAGAGATCTGGCAACCTCAAAGTCTATTCCAAGCTTTCTGGGCAACCACCTCATGAAATTAAACAAACTTGGTGTACCAAAGAGGATTAGTGAGACTGAGGGCTGAATGTCAAAAGGCAAGAACACAACCATAATCTTTCCATAAGAGGAAAACAGAAGTGCCACTGATGAACAGATCAGATTCCATGCTGATTTTCGAATCATGTCCACCACACTAGAGGATAAATGAAATATTTTGGCATGTTAAGGAAGATGCTGGCCTCTTTCATAGATGAAACTCAGAGACTTTGGCTAGATAGGTACCTTGAGAACTGTTCTGTACCCAACCTCTCACCTCTTTATCTTCCCTTTGCCTTTCTCTGTAGGATAGCATAAGGATTTCTTCAGTTTCTCATCCTTTGACTTTGTGTAAAACAAATGCAGAAATGCCTAGTGGAAAGACAACAGAATTTAAAACAAATATCTCTTTGTTTTGTGACTGTCACTAAATATGGGACCTTTGGAACACTGCTTAAATTTTCTGAGTCTTAGTGTCCTCACCTATATAGCAAGTAGGGCTAGTAAAAAGCAACAAAATGATAAAAAAAAGTCCCACCACAATCTCCTGCTGAAATTTTCTATAGCCTTTAATATTATGAATGTGAAAACAATCAAAATAAGAAATTAAAATTAATAAGAAATAAAATAAAAATAAGAAATAAAAATTAAAAGTGGAGCTCAAAGTGGTAGCTATAATTGAAATTATGTGAAAATAATCAGAGACAAAAGGTCAAAGAAAAATATATATCTCTAAGCAAACAGTAATCATAAGGAGGTGATGGAATTGGAGTAGTCTTCCTCATATTTTCTCCTTTTATGTGGGTGTTCTAACCAGAATATACATTATTAATAGCTATACCTGAATAATCTCAAATATAGCTGTGGAAAACAGTTTCTTCTAGTTTGGGATCAGCCATGGCATATATTCCTAAGGTATACATTGCACAAGAACAGCAATAAATAGCAACAAAATTGTTTTCAAAAGTAATAAAATGACCATCATAATCTTAACTTTACAAAACTATTCATTGGAGGAACTGATGCTGAAGCTGAAACTCCAATAATTTGGCCACCTTATGCGAAGAACTGACTCATTAGAAAAGACCCGACCCTGATGCTAGGAAAGATTGAAGGTGGGAGGAGAAGGGGATGATAGAGGATGAGATGATTGGATGGCATTACTGACTCAATGGAATGAGTTTGAGAGTTGGTGGGAGTTGGTGATGGACAGGGAAGCCTGGAGTGCTGCAATCCATGGGGTCACAAAGAGTTGGACATGATTGAGTGACAACTGCACTGAACTGACATTAGGTAATGGGGGTGAGATCTATAGTCCTTCTCATTCGGTTGTTTTCCTATATTTCTTGGCATTGTACACTTAAGGCTTTCTTATTTCTTCTTGCTATTCTTTGGAACTCTGCGTTCAGATATGTATATCTTTCTTTACTCCTTTGCCTTTTGCTTCTCTTATTTTCTCAGCTATTTTTAAGGCCTACTTAGATAACCACTTGGCTTTGTTGCATTTCTTTTTCTTAAGAATAGTTTTGACCGCTGCTGCTGCTAAGTCGCTTCAGTCGTGTCTGACTCTGTGCGACCACATGGACTGCAGCCTACCAAGCTCCTCCATCCATGGGATTTTCTAGGCAAGAGTACTGGAGTGGGTTGCCATTGCCTTCTCCAAGTTTTGATCACAGACTCCTGTATAATATTATAAACCTCCATCCATAGTTCTTCTGGCACTCTATCAGGTCTAATCAATTGAATCTATTTGTCACTTCCACTGTATAATCATAAGGGATTTTATTTAGGTCATACCTGAATGGCTTAGTGGTTTTCCCTGTGTTCTTCAATTTAAGTCTGAATTTAGCAATAAAGAGTGCATGATCTGAGCCACAGTCAGCTCCCATTCTTGTTTTTGCTGACTCTATAGAGTGTCTCCATCTTTGACTGCAAAGAATATAATCAATCTGATTTCAGTAGTAACCATCTGGCGATGTCCATGTGTAGAGTTGTCTCTTGAGTAGCTGGACGAGGGTGTTTGCTATGACCAGTGCGTTCTCTTCGTAAAACTCTGTTAGCATTTGTCCTGCTTTATTGTGTACTCCAAGGCCAAACTTGCTGATTACTCAGGAAATCTAAATTGAATGGGAAACACTAGAGATCTCTTCAAGAAAATTAGAGATATCAAGGGAACATTTCATGCAAATATGGACACAATAAATGACAGAAACCGTATGGACCTAACAGAAGCAGAAGATATTAAGAAGTGACAGGAATGCATAGAAGAACTACATTAAAAAGTCTTAATGACCTGGACAACCAGGATGGTGTGATCACTCACCTAGAGACAGATACCCTGAAGTGTGAAGTCAAGTGGGCCTTAGGAAGCATTACTATGAACAAAGCTAGTGGAGGTGATAGAATTCCAGCAGAGTTATTTCAAATCCTAAAAGATGATGCTGTTAAAGTGCTGCACTCAACGTGCCAGCAACTTTGGAAAACTCAGCAGTGGACACAGGAAAGGAAATATTTCATTTTCATTGCAATGCCAAAGAAGGGCAATGCCAAAGAATGTACAAACTACTGTACAACTGCACTCATTTCACATGCTAGCAAAGTAATGCTCAAAATCTTTCTATCTAGGCTTAAACAGTTTGTGAACCAAGAACTTTCAAATTTCAAGCTGGATTTAGAAAAGGCAGAGGAGTCAGAGGTCAAATGACCAACATTCATTGGATCATAGAAAAAGAAAAGGAGTTCCAGAAAAACGTTTACTTCTGCTTTATTGACTATGCCAAAGTTTTTGACTGTGTGGATCACAACAAACTGGAAAATTCTTCAACAGATAGGAATACCAGACCATGTGACCTGCCTTCTGAGAAATCTGTATGCAGGTCAAAGCACAACAGTTAGAACTGGATATGGAGCAATGAACCAGCTCAGAATTGAGAAAGTGGTGCATCAAGGTTGCATATTATCACCCTGCATATTTAGCTTATATGCAAGAGTATATCATGTGAAATACCAGACTAGATAAGCACAAACCAGAATCAAAATTGCCTGGAGAAACATCAATAACCTCAGATATGCCAATGACACCACCCTAATGGCAGGAAGAGAAGAAGAACAAAAGAGCCTCTTGATGAAAGTGAAAGAGGAGAGTGAAAAAGCTGGCATAAGACTCAGCGTTCTAAAAAGGAAGATTATGGCATTCAGTCCCTTCACTTCATGGCAAATAAATAGGGAAACTGGAAACAGTGACAGACTTTATTTTTGGGGGCTCTAAAAGCACTGCAGATGGTGACTACAGACATGAAATTAATAGGTGCTGCTTGGGAAAAAAGCTATGAGAAACATAGACAGCATATTAAAAAGCAGAGATACCACTTTGCTGATGAATGTCCATATAGTCAAAGCTATAATTTTTCCAGTAGTCATTTATGAATTTGAGATTTGGGTCATAAAGAAGGCTGAGCACCAAAGAATTGGTACTTTTGAACTGTGTAGAGAAGACTCCAGAGTCCCTTGGACAGCAAGGTGATCAAATCAGTCAATCCTAAAGGAAAACAATCCTTAATGTTCATTGGAAAGACAGATGCTGGAGCTGAAGCTCCAGGATTTGGATCACCTGATGCTAAGAGCCACCTCATTAGAAAAGACACTGATGCTGGGAAAGAGTGAAGGCAGGAGAAGGGGATGACAGAAGACGAGATGGTTGGATGGCATCACCAATTCATTGAACATGAATTTGAGTAAACTCTGGGAGATAATGAAGTACAGGGAAGCCTGTTGTGCTGCAGTTCATGGGGTTGGAAAGAGTCGGACATGGCTGAGTGACTGAACAGCAACAATGAGAGTGAGTAAACCAGGTAATTTGCACATGAAACATTTGTCTCCATTTCTGTGTTAATCCGTTTCTAATTCCTTGCCTCTCTTTTACTTGGGCCCCAGATCCTGATGCAATAGTATGATCCTTCCTCTGCTAGGCCTCAGTCATTGCCATACCAAGTGCCAAGCACTCAGTAAGGAGGGGAAAGTGGTGAATAAAGGAAAAGAAATCAAAAGATTTAAAGAACATCAGAATTGAGGTTATTTAGTCCAGTCCTTCGGAGAAGGCAATGGTGACCCACTCCAGTACTCTTACCTGGAGAATCTCATGGACGGAGGAGCCTGGTAGGCTGCAGTCCATGGGGTCATGAAGAGTCAGACATGACTGAGCGACTTCAGTTTCACTTTTCACTTTCATGCATTGGAGAAGGCAATGGCAACTCACTCCAGTGTTCTTGCCTGGAGAATCCCAGGGACAGAGGAGCCTGGTGGGCTGCCATCTATGGGGTCGCATAGAGTCGGACACGGCTGAAGCGACTTAGCAGCAGCTGCAGTCCAGTCCTTATTCCTTTCAGTAACAACCCCCTCTTTGTTATCACTTTGCAAAGTGCCTTCACATACATATTCTCATTTGTTCTTCCAAGAACACCTATTATACACACAATAATACTGAGTCACAGAGAGGTAACAAGATAGCTGAGATAGCTAGTGGTAGATTCATGAATCAAACTCTCTCCTCCTGACCCTAAATTGTATGTTTTTCTTCCCCACCACAGGATGAATCTAGAATTCCCTCTAAAATTATTGTGCCAAGCTGATTTATCCATCATCTCTAAAATGACACTAAAAACCAAATGATCTTTTTCAAAATAATATTTACCATTGTTATCATCTTAATAATAATGGCAGGTAACATTTATATGGCATGGGAATAAGGCATGTGAAGCTTTTTTTTTTTTTTTTTTAACAAATTGTATGGAAGTATAGTTGCTTTACAATGTTCTGTTATTTTCTGCTATACGACAAAGTCAATTAGATATATATATACATATATCCTTGATATTTTAGTTTTCCTTCCCATTTAGGTCACCACAGAGCATTGGGTAGAATTCCCTGTGTTATACAGTAGGTTCTCATTAGTTATCTATTTCATACATAGTAATGTATATATGCCAACCCCAATCTCAAAATCATCCCATCTCCTCTTCCCTATGGTATCCATATGTCTGTTCTCTATGTCTATGTCTCTATTTCTGCTTTGCAAATAAGTTCATCCATACCATTTTCTAGATTCCACATGTAAGATATTATATGATATTTGTTTTTCTCTTTCTGAATTACTTCACTCTGTATTACTATAGCTTATCAATGAATTTGGTAAAGTTGCAGGACACAAAATTAATATACAAAAATCTCTTGAATTCCTATATGTTTACAACAAAATATCAGAAGGAGAGATTAAGGAAACAATTCCACTTACTATCACAAGAAAGTTGGGCTTCCCTGGTAGCTCAGACGGTAAAGAATCTGCTGCAATGCAGGAGACCTGGGTTCGATCCCTGGGTTGGGAAGATCCCTTGGAGAAGGAAATGGCAACCCATTCCAGTATTCTCACCTGGAGAATCCCATGGACAGAGGAGCCTAGCAGGCTACAGTTCACGGGGTCGCAAGAGTCAGAAACGACGGAGCAACTAACACACACACACACACAAACACACACACCACACACACACACAAAAAGAATTAAATACCTAGGAATAAATGCACCTAAGGATACCAAAGATACAAATCAGAAAATGATAGCATATTGAAGACAGAAATCAAAGATGACACAAAAATGGAGAGACGTCCCATGTTTTTGAACTGGAAGAATCGATATTGTGAAAAATGGTTATACAAAAAACTCCAAGTAGACAAAGCAATCTTGAGAAAGAAAAACAGATCTGGAGCAATTAGGCTTCCTGGCTTCAAACCATACTGCAAACTATAGTAATCAAAGCAGTATAGTATTGGAACACAAACAGAAATACAGATCAACGGGAAAAAATATAAAGTCCATAGATAAACCCATGCATCTATGGTCACCTAATAATAACAAAGGAAGCAAAAATATACAATGGAGAAAAACCAGCCTAGTCAATAACTGGTGCTAAGAAAACTGGACAGCTATATGTAAAAGAATGAAATTAGAACACTCCCTAACATGATATACAAAATTAAACTAAAAATGGATTAAAAATCTAAATTAAGGCCCAGCCAGAACAAAATCCTTAGTGGAAGACATAGACAGTACACTATTTGACATAAATTACAACAAGATCTTTTGTGACCCAATTGTTAGAGTAATGGAAATAAAAACAAAAACAAACAAATGGAACCTAATTAAACTTCAAAGCTTTTAAGCAGCAAAGGAAAACATAAATAAGACAAAAAGACATTCCTCAAAATGGTAGAGAATATTTGCAAATGAGGCAACTGACAAAGGATTAAGCTCTAAAAGTATACAAATAACCCATGCAGCTCAATATAAAAAAACAAAACAACCCAAAAATCTAAATAGTTACTTCTTCAAAGAAGACAACAAACACACAGAATGTTTGACTTTGCTAATTATTAGAGAAATGCAAATCAAAACTGCAACGAAATATCACCTCACACTGGTCAGAATGGTAATCATCAAAAAATTTACAAACAATAGATGTTTGAGAGGGTGTAGAGAAAAAGGAACACCTTTACACTGTTGGTAGGGATGTAAATTGATGCATCCATTATGAGAACAGTATGGAGATTCCTCAAGAATCTAGGAATAAAGCTACCATATGACCCAGAAATTCCACTACTGGGCATATACCCTGAAAAAAAACACAAATCAAAAAGACACATGTACCCCCAATTTTCATTGCAGCACTATTTACAGTAGTCAAGACATGGAAGCAACCTACATGTCCATCAACAGATGAATGGATAAAGAAGTGTGGTACATATATACAATTGGATATTACTCAGCCATAAAAATGAACAAAGTTGTGCCATTTGCAGAGGTGTAGATAGAATTGGAAGCACTACACTTTAAATGTATTACGTAATTTAATCTTCACAATCACCCTAAGAGGTAAATGCTTTATTACCATCATTTTACAGATGAGAACTTTAATGTATAGAGACTGAGAAATTTATTTAAAGTTACTCGTGCAGGATAAGAAGCAGAGCTGGAATTGTAATCCTGGACTGTTTATTA
Organism: Dama dama; assembly: GCF_033118175.1. NCBI lineage: Eukaryota > Metazoa > Chordata > Mammalia > Artiodactyla > Cervidae > Dama > Dama dama. The sequence continues at coordinate 94,781,069 of NC_083714.1, read as the reverse complement.
CAAAATTCCTCCTCTTAACAATTTACTGTATGTTACCACAAGAATAGCAATGCCTCTAATTAAGAAATGCTATTTCCCCCTAGGTTGTTAGTTTGGGAGTAAACTCTACTTTGTTAATTCTCTTCTACATTCACAGGCCCATTTCATTTTTAGTTTTATTTTTAAATTTTTAACAGTGGATGACAGAAATGCTAGGAACAATTTAGAGAATTTCAATCAGGATGCTCCAGTAATATACAAAATCTTCTTCTGGTCCTATACCTCCTGCCTCACCACAAATTCACCTAAATTTTAGACCTTGGCACAAATACTGGATCTGCCTCTCCTTTCTGACTCCATTTCTACATCTATATACTGATAATAATTAACCTTCCTAATAATAAATGTTATATGATATGATGCTAAGGTGGAGACTGGGGGAAGTTCACTCTTTTATTCACATCTTCCTCAACCCAAAGTGAAAGATTGAATTAGAAATACCCTGAGGGACCCCTAACTGTTCTTTAGTTAGTGTTCCTCAAACATTAAGGGTTTGTGTCACACTTCCAAAAATACTAGAATTTTTAATTATAGACTTCAAATATGGACATGAGTTTAGAAAAAGCAAGATTTAGAAAACTGAAATAAAGCTTTCAGTTTATCACAGAATATACATATATAAATTGTACATATATATGTATATGCAAAATTAATAATTTTATTCTGAAAGAAATAGAAATATGCAAAAATTATAATTTCAAACAGTTCTATAAATTTTTATTTTAACATGACTCTTGAGTGTTTTTTTTTCCCTTGCTTTACCATTACAAAAATACAGCATAAAACCACTCACTTGGTATTTAAGTTCACTAATTATATTCTTCCTTTTTCTGCTTTTAATGTATGTGAGAATCTGTCAACTTAATTTGTAGATAGGGCATTGAGAATTGCAGATGAACTATCATGCATATTAAAGTGGTTGCATCTCAGTCATGTCTCACTATTTCAATAGAAATATCACTCTCTTGACCATATTCTCGTATAGAGTATACTTGTGTGAATAAGTTCAAGCTTGCGTGAGTAAAACTACAACCTTTCATTGGAAATCATGGCACTACACCATACTTCTTTCTTATTCTCAGCAGGTAGTAATTGCAAAAGCTAATATAAATTCTATTTGGAAAACACACTTTGAAGTCTTGTCTCACAAAATTCACAATAAACAGAAACTTACAAGACACATGAGTTCTTGGTATTCAAAAAGCATCATAAAACTTAGAGGCATAACAACTTTCATAAGCAATAGTCAGTAAGAAAAAAACTATAGACACAAATTCACAAAGATCTTAAATTTACTAGAAATAAAGTAGAAATAAGTAAATTTAAAATGTTATAGAAATAAAAATATGATGTTAGAACAAAAGACTTTCAAAAATGAACAGACATTATTAAAAGAAAATAGAAGCTTGAAGGGGAAATATCCCCTAAAATGAGAAATAAAAGGACAAAACTAAGAAGAGAATTAGTTAACTAGAAGTCACATAAGAATTATCTAAAATGCATCACGAAGACACTGTGAGATAAAACATAAGAGAAGTTTAAAAGTATAGTGTATAGACTGAAAGGTCTAACATATTTAGTCAGAATTCCAGGGTGAAAATAACACAGAAAATAAGAAAGTGACAATATTTGCAGAGATCATAATTGGGAAAATACCAAAGTTTGTGAGAGATATCAATGCATGGAGTCAGAAACCCCCTGACATACTCCCTTCCAAATTTTTCAAATAAGATAAATAAGATAGATAAAAGTCACACTTAGAAGCATTGTGATGAAAATAAAAAGCTTTAAGAATAAAAAGAAAATCTGAAAAACCTCCAAAGAGAAAAGACAGATTACATAAAAAGTAATGACAATTAGACTTATAGCTGTTTTATTAAAACCAGCAAAGTAATCCACAAGAGAAGGCAAAAGAATATTGCCAATTTAGCATTGTAAACCAAAAGAAACCTTGAAGAACAAAGGAGAAACAAATCCTCCAATAAAGAAAGATGATCAGAGAATTAAGTCTGCATCCAAGAAGATATGTTGAGCCAAACAAGAATGATGAGGATGAATGGATAAAGAAGTTGTGGTACAATGTAACATTACACAGTTATAAAAATGAATGCATTAGGGTCAGTTCTAATGTGGTGGATAAAGCTAGAGCCTATTATACAGAGTGAAGTAAGTGAAAAACAGAAAAACAAATATCATATATTAACACACACACACACACACACACATATATATATATATATATATATATACACACACACACGGAATCTAGAAAGATGGTACTGGTGAACCTATTTACAGAGCAACAAAGGAGATACCAACACAAAGAGCAGACTTCTGGACAGTGTAGGAATGAGAGGGTGGGCTGAATTGAGAGTAGTATTGAAACATATACATTACCATATGTAAAACAGATAGCCAATGGGAAATTGCTAGAAGATGCAGCGAGCTCAGATCCAGTGCTCTGTGACAATGTAGAGGGGTAAGATGGGGCAGGAGGTGCAACGGAAATTGGAGAGGGAGGGGACATATATATACCTTTACTGAGTCAATTGGATGTATGGCAGAAACCAACACACTATTGTAAAGTAATCATTCTCCAATTAAAAACAAATTTTTAAAAATGAAGAATAATGAGGAAAAATACTTTAAAATTTCATAAATTTAAATAAATATTTATTCTATAGAGCAATATCATGGTATCTAATACATTAATAAAATTAATAAAAGAGAACTTAATTCATAGACATTAACAACGTATAAATCAGGAAGGAGTGACTATCATTGAACCATTGCATGTAGAGTAATTTTTATTGCATTAATTTGTACTAAAATATTCAAATTTCTAGGGCAACCACTAAAGCAATGAAAATGCCATAACTGATTTCCAGACAAACACAGAAAAAAGGTATATGTTGTGTGTAGGGAGAAGATCTACTCAAACAAAGCAGGGAGAGAAAGAAAACAAGAGATAAAAGTACAAGGCACAAAATAAGATGGTAGAATTAAATTTTAAAATATAATTATTCATAATAAATGTACATAGAATTAGCATTCAAGTTAAAATAAAACTTTCAGATATCATATTTTTAAAATCCAGCTGTATATATATATATATACAAAAGAAACAGCTAAAACATATTGACAGGGAAAGTTTAAAAGTCAAAAAATGGTAAATATTATACTAGGAAAACATTATTAATCACTGAGAACAAATGAGGCAGGAGAACAATAAGTGAGCTGCAAGATAAAATTGTGGAAATAACGGAAGCAAAGCAGAAAAAAAAAAAAAAAACAATGAAAAGTAATGAGGAGAGTCTCAAAGACCTCCAGGACAACAATAAATGCTCTAATATTCAAGCTTATATTGGTCCCAGTAGAGAAGGACTTCCCAGGTGGTGCTAGTGGTAAAGAACCCACTTGCCAATGTATTACACATAAGACATGAGAGTTCAATCCCTGGTTCAAGAAGATTCCCTGGAGGAGGACATGGCAACACAATCCAGTATTCTTGCCTAGAGAATCCCAAGGACAGAGGAGCCAGGTGGGCTACAGCTCTTAGGGTCACAAAGAGTCAGACACAACTAAAATGAATTATCATGCATGCAGAAGAAAAAGAGAGAAAAAAGGTGTGAGAAAATATTTGAGGAGATTATAGTTGAAAAGATCCCTCATAAGGGAAGGGAAATAGTCACCCAAATCCAGGAAGTCCAGAGTCCCATACAGTATAAACCCAAAGGAAAACATGCCAAGACACATATAAATTAAACTAATGAACTACAAAGCCACGGTCATCAAGACAGTATGGTACTGGCACAAAGACAGAAATATAGATCAATGGAACAGAATTGAAAGCCCAGAGATAAATCCACGAACCTATGGACACCTTATCTTCGACAAAGGAGGCAAGGATATACAATGGAAGAAAGACAACTTCTTTAACAAGTGGTGCTGGGAAAACTGGTCTACCACTTGTAAAAGAATGAAACTAGAACACCTTCTAACACCATACACAAAAATAAACTCAAAATGGATTAAACATTTAAATGTAAGACCAGAAACTATAAAACTCCTAGAGGAGAACATAGGCAAAACACTCTCCGACATAAATCACAGCCGGATCCTTTATGACCAACCTCCCAGAATATTGGAAATAAACACAAAAATACACAAATGGGACCTAACGAAACTTAAAAACTTTTGCACAACAAAGGAAACTATAAGCAAGGTGAAAAGACAGCCCTCAGAATGGGAGAAAATAATAGCAAACAAAGCAACAGACAAAGGATTAATCTCAAAAATATACAAGCAACTCCTGCAGCTCAATTCCAGAAAAATTAATGACCCAATCAAAAAATGGGCCAAAGAACTAAACACACATTTCTCCAAAGAAGACATACAGATGGCTAACAAACACATGGAAAGATGCTCAACATCGCTCATTATCAGAGAAATGCAAATCAAAACCAAAATGAGGTACCATTACACGCCAGTCAGGATGGCTGCTATCCAAAAGTCTACAAGCAATAAATGCTGAAGAGGGTGTGGAGAAAAGGGAACCCTCTTACACTGTTGGTGGGAATGCAAACTAGTACAGCCACTATGGAAAACAGTGTGGAGATTTCTTAAAAAACTGGAAATAGAACTGCCATATGACCCAGCAATCCCACTTCTGGGCATACACACTGAGGAAACCAGATCTGAAAGAGACACGTGCACCCCAATGTTCATCACAGCACTGTTTATAATAGCCAGGACATGGAAGCAACCTAGATGCCCATCAGCAGACAAATGGATAAGGAAGCTGTGGTGCATATACACAATGGAATATTACTCAGCCATTAAAAAGAATTCATTTGAATCAGTTCTAATGAGATGGATGAAACTGGAGCCCCTTATACAGAGTGAAGTAAGCCAGAAAGATAAAGACCAATACAGTATACTAACACATATATATGGAATTTAGAAAGATGGTAATGATAACCCTATGTGCAAAATAGAAAAAGAGACACAGATGTACAGTACAGACTTTTGGACTCTGTGGGAGAAGGCGAGGGTGGGATGTTTCAAGAGAACAGCATCAAAACATGTATATTTTCTAGGGTGAAACAGATCACCAGCCCAGGTGGGATGCATGAGACAAGTGCTCGGGCCTGGTGCACTGGGAAGACCCAGAGGAATCGGGTGGAGAGGGAGGTGGGAGGGGGGATCGAGATGGGGAATACATGTAAATCCATGGCTGATTCATGTCAATGTATGACAAAAAACCACTACAATATTGTAAAAAAATAATAATAAATTAAAAAAAATTAAACTAATGAAAATTAAACACAAAGAAAATATATTAAAAGTAGCAAAGAAAAAGCAACAGATAACATATAAGGGGATCCCAAAAAGGTTAACAGCTGATCTTTTAACAGAAATCTACTGGCTAGAAGAGAGTGGCAAGATATACTTAAAGTGATGAAAGGAATAAAAAAGCTACACCAAGATTATGCTATCCGGAAAGGGTCTCATTCAGATTTTAAAGAGAAATAAAAATCTTTACAAACAAGGAAAAGTTAAGAGAATTCAGCACCATGGAACCAGCTTTACTGCAAATGCTAAAGGAACTTCTCTAGACAGGAAACACAAGAGAAATGAAAGACCCACAGAAACATTTAATACAAAGCATTAAAGTAAATGGTAATAGGATCATACATATCAATAATTACTTTAAAGTAAATGGACTAAATGCTCCAGCCAAAGACACAGATTGGCTGAGTGGATACAAAAACAAGACCCTTATATATTCTATCTACAAGAAACCCACTTCAGACCTAAGTAAACATACAGACTGAAAGAGAGGGTCTGGTAAAAGATATACTATGAAAATGGAAATCAAAAGAAAGCAAGAGTAGTAATTATCATTAAACACAAAATAGGCTTTAAAGACCATTACAAGAGACAAGGAATGACACGACATTATAATCAAGGATCAATTCAAGAAGAAGATATAAGAAATATAAATCTATATGCACTCAGCATAGGAACACCTCAATAAATAAGGCAAATACTAAAAACTATTAAAGGAAAAATTGACAGTAACACAGTAATAGTGGGGGACTTTAATAACTTACTCACAAAAAATAAAAAATAAATAACTTACATCAATGGACAGATCATTCAGACAGAAAATTAATAAGGAAACACAAGCTTTACATGATACATTGGACTGCAGGGAGATCCAACCAGTCCATCCTAAAGGAAATCACTTAAGAATATTCATTGGAAGGACTGATGCTGAAGCTGAAGCTCCAATACTTTGGCCACCTGATGCAAAGAACTGACTCATTGGAAAAGAACCTAATGCTGGGAAGATTGAAGGCAGGAGGAGAAGGGGATGACAGAGGATGAAATGTTTGGTGGCATCACCAGCTCAATGGACATGAGTTTGAGCAAGCTCCAGGAGCTAGTGAAGGATAAGGAAGCCTGGTACACTGCAGTCCATGGGGTCACAAAGAGTCAAACCTGACTGAGAGACTGAACTGAACTGAACAGGGAAAAACACACACACACATACAAGCACATAGAGGCTAAGCAATATGCTCCTGATTAATCAACAGATCACTAAAGAAATAAAAAAGGAAATCAAAATATACCTAGAAACAAATGACAATGAAAACATGACAACTCAGAACCTATGGGATGCACTAAAAACAGTGCTAAGAGGGATGTTTATAGCAATAAAAGCCTACCTCAAGAAATCAGAAAAACACTGAATAAACAATCTAACCTTACACCTAAAGCAACAAGACAAGAAGAAAAAAAAAAAAAAACCCCAAAGTTAGTAGGAAGAAAGAAATCATAAAAATCAGAGCCAAAATAAATGAAAAAGAAATAAAGGAGAAAATACAAAATATCAATAAAACTAAAAGCTGGTTGAGAAAGTTGATGAGCTATTAGCCAGAGTCATCAAGCAAAAAGGGAGAAGATTCAAATCAATAAAATTAGAAATTAAAAGAAGTTACAACAGACAATGCAGAAACAAAAAGATCATTTGAGACTACTACAACCAACTACATGCCAATAAAATGGACATCCTGGAAGGAAAGGATGATTTCTTAGAAAAGTATAACCTTACAAGACTGAAGCAGAGCGCCAAAACATTGATGCTATTTTACTATTGTCCTAAAGAAGACTTCTGAGAGTCCCTTGGACAGCAAACAGATCAAACCAGGCAATCTTTAGGGAAATCAACCCTGAATACTTGCTGGATGCTGAAGTTGAAACTCCAGTATTTGGGTCATCTGATGCGAAGAGCTGACTCATTGGAAAAGTCCCTGATGCTGGGAAAGATTGAAGGCTGAAGGAGAAGAGGTTGTCAGAAGATGAGATGGAATGGACAGATGCAATGGACATGAACTTGGGCAAACTTTCGGGGATGGTGAGGGACAGAGAGGCCTGACATGCTGCAGTCCGTGGGGTCACAAAGAGTTGGACATGACTGGGCAACTAAATAACAACAAGATTAAAACCAGGAAGAAATAGAAAATATGAACAGACCAATCACAAGTGTGGAAACTGAAACTGTAATAATTTTTTTTCCCAATAAACAAAAGCCTAACTCCCCGTAGTTTCACAGGTGAATTCTACCAAAATTTTATAGAAAAGTGAATACCTATCCTGCTCAAACTCTTTCAGAAAATTGCAGAGGACGGAAAACTTCCAAACTCATTACATGAGGCCACAATCATTCTGACACAAAAAGCAGACAAAGACACCACATAAAGGAAAATTCCAGTCCAATATCACTGATGAATATAGAAACGAAAATCTTCAACAAAATTCTAAAAACAGAATTCAACAACACATTAAAAAGGTCACACATCAAGATCAAGTGTGCTTTACCCCAGGGATGCAAGGATTATTCAATATATGCAAATCATTCAATGTGATACACCATATTAATAAATTGAAAGATGAAAACCATATAATCATCTGAATAGATGCAGAGAAAGCTTTTGACAAACTTCCACACCCATTTATGATAAAAACTCTCCAGAAAGTTTTCATAGAAGAACCTACCTCAACATAATAAAGGCCATATATTACAAACCCAGGCCAAACATTATCACCAGTGGTGAAAATCTGAAAGTATTTCCTCTAAGATCAGGAATAAGACAAGGTTGCCCAATCTTGCCACTATTATTCAACACAGTTTTGAAAGTCCTAGCTTTGGCAATTGGTGACAAAAAATAAATAGGAATCCAGAATAAAGAAAAGAAAAAGAAGTAAAGCTCTCACTGCATATGACATGATAGGATACATACAAAACCCTAAAGATGCTACCAGAAAATTATTAGATCTAATCAATGAATGTCATAAAGTAACAGAATATTAAATTAATACACAGAAATCCCTTGAATTTCTATACACTAACAGTGAAAAATAAGAATAAGAAATTAAGGAAATATCCCATTCACCATTGAAGTAACAAAAAATAAAATACCTAGAAATAAACCTACCTAAAGAGACAAAAGACCTATATGCAGAAAACAATAAGGCACTGATGAAAGAAACTAAATACAACATAAATAGATGGAGAGATATGCCACATTCTTGGATTGGAAGAATCGATATTGTGAAAATGACCGTACTACCCAAAGCAATCTACAGATTCAATGCACTCCCTATCAAACCACCAAAGTTATTTTTCACAGAAAATAGAACAAAAAATTCACGATTTTTATGTAATGGAAACCACTCCAGTATTCTTGCCTGGAAAATCCCAGGACAGAGGAACCTGGCAGGTTACACAGCCCATGGGGTCTCAAAGAGTTGGACACAACTGAAATGACTGAGCACATTGAGCACATGTAAACACTAAAAACCCCAATAGACAAAGAAATCTTGAGAAAGAATAACAGAGCTGGAGGAATCAACTTTGCTGACTTCAGACTATGTTACAAAGCTACAGTTGTCAAGACAGTATGGTACTGGTACAAAAAGAGAAATATGGACAAGATAAAAGGCCCAGAAATAAACCCATGAACCTATGGGTACCTTATCTTTGACAGAGGCAAGCAAATACAATAGAGAAAAGACAGTCTCTTCAATAAGTGTTGCTGGGAAAACTGGAAAGCTATATGTAAAAGAATGAAACTAGAACATTCTTAACAGCATACAAAAAAAGTAAACTCAAAATGGATTAAAGACTTAAATGTAAGTCCAGAAATTAAAAATCTCTTGGAAGAAAACTTAGGTAGTACACTCTTCGATGTAAATCAAAGCAAGAACCTTTTTGACCCACCTCTTGAGTAATGGATATAATAACAAAAATTAAAAAATAGGACCTGACTAAACTTAAAACCTTTTGTATAGCAGAAAACAATAAATAAGTTTAAAAGAACCCTCAAAATGAAAGAAAATAATTGCAAAGAATGCAACTGACAAGGAATTAGTCTCCAAAATATATAAGCAGTTCATACGGCTCAATATCAGAAAGCAAAGTGCCCAATCAAAAAAAAAGGGGGGGGGGGGACAGAAGACCTAAACAGACATTTCTTCAAAAACATCAGAAGGCCTATAAACACATGAAAAGATGCTCAACATCACTAATTATTAGATAAACGCAAATCAACCTACAATGAGGTATCACCTCACACCAGTCAGAATGGTAAACATCAAGAAATCTACAAACAATAAATGATGCTGAGCATGTGGGGAAAATGGTACCCTCCTACACTGTTGATGGGAAGATAAAGTGATACAGTCATTATGGAGAACAGTTTGGAGATTCCTTAAAAATCTAGGAATAGATCTGCCACATGACCTGGCAATCCCACTACTGAGTATATACACTGAGAAAGCCACATTTCTAAAATAACACATGTACCCCAATGTCCATTGCAGGACTATTTTCAGTAGCCAGGACAAGGAAGCAACCTAGATGTCCATCGACAGATGAATGGATAAAGATGTTGTGGTACATATACACAATGGAATATTGCTCAGTCATAAAACAACTGCAGTTGAGTCAGTTCTAATGAGGTGGATGAACCTAGAGCCTATTATACAGAGTGAAGTAAGTCAGAAAGAGAAAGATTATTATCACATGCTAACACATATATATGGAATCTAGAAAGATGGTACCAAGGAACTTATTTGTAGGGCATCAATGGAGAAACAGACTAATGGACTCAGGGAGAGGGGAGGAATGGGTGAGATGTATGGAGAGAGAATCAAGAAAACTTACATTACCATATGTAAAATAGATAGCCAATGGGAATTTTCTGTATGTCTCAGGAAACTCAAACAGGGGATCTATGTCAACCTAGAGGGGCGGGATGGGGATGGAGATGGGAGGGACGTTCAAGAGGGAGGGGATATATGTATACCTATAGCTGATTCATGTTGAGGTTTGACAGAAAATAACAAAATTCTGTAAAGCAATTATCCTTCAATAAAAAAAAATAAATATTTTTTTAAAAGAGGATATATCTCTCTATTCATTTTATGAGTTTAATATAACTATCACAAAAAAGATACAAAAGTCAAAATTTTAAAGTAAAAATGCAACCATTTTCAATCATGAACACAGTTATTTTTTAAGAAGCAAACAAAATATAACAATATTATATCAATAAAAAATAAATCATATTATAGATGCAAAAATCCTGAGCAAAATACTAGCAAAGTGGCTCTAATAAAATATTAAAAGATTCATACACCATAATAAAGTAGGATTTATCTCAGAGATGCAAGGATTCTTCAATATATGCAAATCAATGTGACATACTACATTAACAAAATGAAAAAAAATAAAAACTGTATGATCATCTCAATAGATGCAGAAAATGCTTTTGATAAAATTCAACATCCATTTATAATTTTAAAAATCTCTCCAGAAAGTAGGCATAGATGGAATCTACCTCAATATAGTAAAATCCATATATGACAAACCCATTTCATACTCAATGGTGAAGAGCTGAAAGTATTTCCTCTAATATAAAAAAAAAAGACAAGGATTCCCATTCTTGTCACTTTTATTAAACATGGTTTTGGAAATCCTATCCATATGTTATCCTAAAACATGTTATCAAATATAAAAAAAAAGTAGCAAAATTGTCACTGTTTGTAAATAACATGATACTATATATAGAAAACTCTAAAGGTACCACTGGAAAACTACTGGAGCTCATCAATGAATCAGGTAAATTATAGAATACAAAATTAATATACAGAAATCTGTCGATTTCTATATACTATACCTATATAATTATAGTAATTATTACAGTGCAGTATTTTCAGAAATATAGATCAGAACCCAGAGACCCACACCAGTAGGAGAGAGTTGATATTTAACCAAAAGGCAAAAATAATTCTACAATTACACAAATTGGTATATGATGCTAGACCAATTTAACATACATAAGCATATGAAAAGAACCTAAGCCTAAGTCTAACATCTTGAACAAAAAATAACTCAAAATGTTTTATGCACTTAAAGAAAAGTGAAGTGCTCAGTTGTGTCTGACTCTTTGTGACCCCATGGATTGTAGCTTACAAGGCTCCTCCATCCATGGAATTTTCCAGGCAAGAGTACTGGAGTGGGTTTCCATTTTCTTCTCCAGAGGATCTTCCCCACCCAGGGATCAAACCCAGGTCTCTTGCATTGCAAGCAGATGCTTTTACCATCTGAGGCACCAGGGAAGAAATAAAGATATAAAACTCTTAGGGAAAAATAAGAAAAATCTTCAGCATATAGAGATAAGCAAAAAGTTCTCTATAAAAGGACTGTAAAAAGGATGAAAACAAGTGATGGACTTACAAGGAAATATTTTAAATATTTGAAAATCATATATCCAACAAAAAGCTAATATCTAGTCTATGTAGGTGTCCAAACTCAACAGTTAAAAAAATAAAAATAAAAATCCTAGTAGAAAAATGGGCAAAGAAATTTTAACTGAAGAGGATATACAAATGGCAAATAAGCACTAGAAAATATAACATTCCTTAAAGAAATTCAAATTAAAACACATCATTATAGGTGTGAGGTGGGATTTGAATCCAGTCTGGTGGAGGGGACAGAGGCTGGGGCTCCCACCTGGGTGGGAAGGTTCTTTCCCAGTGAGAAGCACAGCCTGATATGCAGGTCCTTCTCCAGGCATCTGGGCAGCAGCAGTGGAGGGGTGGGGGAGGGTTGTCTGCCCTACTGGGCAACAGCCCAGGCCAATTCTCTCTCTCTCTCCCCACCTCACTTCCTGACTCCAGGATTCAGAAGGAGCTAGTGAACATCACTTTAGACCCTCCACCCTAGAAATTTTAAATAATATAATGAAATAAAGTTATACCACTACACACTTATCAAAATGGCTAAAATTAAAAAACATTGAAAAAAAATCGACTTCTAGTTATAATGAGAAACTGGATCAAACACATTGCTGGTGGGAATATAAAATGCTACTCTGGAAAGCATTTTGGCTGTGCCTTATAAATTTAAGCATGTAGTTAACATAAAATGTAACTATTACACTTTGATAATTTATCCCAGAGAAATAAAAACGTGTGTTCACACAAAACCTGTAGACAAATGCCCTTTGTGATGTTGTTTGTAAGGCCAGAAACCTTGAAGAAAACTGTATGTCTTTAAACAAGTAAATGGTTAAACAAACTATGATATATCTATACAGTTGAATATTCTTTGGCAATAATAAGGAGCAAACTAGTAATAAGTGAAATGACTTAGATGAATCTCCAGCAAACTATGATGACTGAAAAAAGACAATCTCAAAAGGTCATACACTGTACAGTTTCATTTATAAAACATTCTTGACATAACAAAATTATAAAAAGAGAACTTATTCATGATTACTAGGCATTAGGCATGGGGTGGTGGTAGGTGTTTGAAGGACACTGAGTATAGTTACAAAGGGCTACCAAAGGGATACTTGTCATGATAGAACTCCTTTTTACTTTAAGAAATCCCATGTATTTGAAAGTTAAATGTCTACTTTTAAATGATGGGAGTATTTTAGAAGCCATAAGAAGGAAAATTAGAAAATATTTGTAGTAGAATAAAAATGAAAAGAGAGTTTATCAGAATTTGTTGCATGCAGCTGAAGCTGCTCAATGCAATTAAATACACTGTGGAGTCTTGAGTAAGGTATGAAAACAAGTAATGGACACTAGCATACAATCCTGTGAAATTTGAACAAAATTTTTACTTTAGTTAATAATACTGAATAACATGTTAATTTCTAGTTTGTTTGGTTTTTAAAGATAATGTTTCCTTATATTCTCAGAATTCAATTAGAAATTTCAAGCCTCATTCAAATTTTTAAAAAATAACTAAGATACATCCAACCTGGACTGGCGATCTGTGCACTGGGATGACCCAGAGGGATGGGATGGGGAGGGAGGTGGGAGGGGGGTTCAGGATGGGGAACACATGTAAATCCATGGCTGATTCATATCAATATATGGAAAAAACCACTACAATATTGTAAAGTAATTAGCCTCCAACTAATAAAAATAAATGAAAAAAAAGATAACAAATTTTCTAGATTTTTAGCAGAAATAGATGGCAGACACATGGAACTGTATCAAAGTTTTGAGTGAATATAAATTAGAATTCTAGCATTCTAGTCATACAAAGTCAAGCAAGTCAAATTGAAATGCCATAATTTTTTTAGCTAGGCAAAAATTCATAAATCTTATATATATATATATATATACACATATATGTATACATACCTATATGTATATACACACACACACACACACACTATTTTTGTGTATATGTATACCAGTGCTTTTCTACTACACTTGATAAAGCCTTGAGAAAAAGAAAAAACAAAAAAAGAGATGGAGAAATTGGAAAACATAAACTAATTGAAATGAGAATACTGAATATGAAATAGCAAAAGTGAAATGAAGTAGATAAAAGTAAAAGATTATCATATGCTTTAGTTGTTTTTAAACAGAGCTGCTCATTAGAAACACATCTGGAGCTTTGGAGAAAAAAGGCAATACCTGGGCATTTGTATTTTTCAAAAACATTTCAAGATAATTCTGATATGCACTTGGATTTTATTTATTTTTTTTTTTTACACTTTAAATATATTATAATTTTATTTGTCAGTTTTACCTCAAGATAGTCAAAATATCAATAAAAAGAAGATAACTTCCCACAACATAACAACAACAGAAATTTCACAATGAACCTATGAATATATGACCAAACTCACTATTTTTTTTTTTTTTTTTACTAAGTGGTAGTTTTAGTGATACAGAATTCTATTATTTTCTGTTGGCTAAATGTTTGCTCCCTGGAAGAAAAGCTATGACAAACCTAGACAGCATATTAAAAAGCAGAGACATTACTTTGCTGCCAAAGATTTCTATAGTCAAAGCTATGATTTTTCCAGTAGTCATGTATGGATGTGAGAGTTTGACCATAAAGAAGGCTGAACACCAAAGAATTGATGCTTTTGAGATCTGGTGTTGAAGAAGACTCTTGAGAGTCCCTTGAACTGCAAGGAGATCAAACCAGTCAATCCTAAGGGAAATCAGTCCTGAATATTCATTGGAAGGACTGATGCTGAAGCTGAAACTCCAATACTTTGGCCACCTGCTGCAAAGAACCAATTCATTAGAAAAGATCCTGATGCTGGGAAAGACTAAAGGCAGGAGGAGAAGGGGATGACAGAAGATGAGATGGATGGATAGCATCACCAACTTGATGGACATGAGTTTGAACAAGCTCCAGGAGTTGGTGATGGACAGGGAAGCCTGGCATGCTGCAGTGCATGGGGTTACAAAGAGTCGGACATTATTGGGTGACTGGAGTGAACTGAACTGAAACATAATATAATGGTGTTAAGTGAATAATAGTTACATAATCACAAAAGTAAAAGATGTTTATCAGTTTTCAATAACTATATACAATTTGAAGGGTTAAGTAGAGTGATGTAGTAAGTGGGTGTGCAAACATACACATGTTTTTATCTGCTCAGCCAGTCTATTCTTTTGGTTGGTGCATTTAATCCATTTACCTTTAAGGTCATTATCAATATGACCGATCCTATTATCATTTTCTTAATTGTTTTGGGTTTATTGTGCTTAGGTATTTTCCTTCTCTTGTGTTTCCTCCCTAGAGATGTTCCTTCAGCATTTGTTGTAAAGCTGATTTGGTGGTGCTGAAGCTAACTTTTGCCTATCTGAAAAGCTTTTGATTTATCCAATAAATCTGAAGGATAGTCTTGCCAGGTAGAATATTCTTGGTTCCAGGTTCTTCTTTTCCACAACTTTAAATATACTGTGTTGTCCCCTTCTGGATTGTAGAGTTTCTGTTGATAAATCAGCTGATAGATCGATGGGAGTTCCTTTGTATGTTATTTGCCATTTCTCCCTTGTTGCTTTTAATATTTTACCTTTGTCTTTAATTTTTATCAGTTTGATTACTATGTGTCTTGGTGTATTCCTCCTTGGGTTCATCCTGCCTGGGACTCCCTGCGCTTCTTTTTTTTCCCATTTATTTTTATTAGTTGGAGGCTAATTACTTTACAATATTGTAGTGGTTTTTGTCATACATTGACATGAATCAGCCATGGATTTACATGTATTCCCCATCCCAATCCCCCATCCCACCTCCCTCCCCACCCCATCCCTCTGGGTCTTCCCAGTGCACCAGCCCCAAGCACTTGTCTCACGCATCCAACCTGGGCTGGTGATCTGTTTCACCCTTGATAATATACATGTTTCAATGCTGTTCTCTCAAAACATCCCACCCTCACCTTCTCCCACAGAGTCCAAAAGTCTGTTCTATACATCTGTGTCTCTTTTTCTGTTTTGCATATAGGGTTATCATTACCATCTTTCTAAATTCCGTATATATGCATTCCCTGCACTTCTTGGACTTGATTGACTATTTCCTTTCTTATGTTAGGGATGTTTTCAGTTATTATCTCTTCAGATATTTTCTAGGGTCCTTTCTCTCTCTCTTCTCTTTCTGGGACCCCTACCTATAGTGTGAATGCTGGTGAGTTTAATAACGTCCAGAGGTTTCTTAGGTTATCTTAATTTTTTTTTCATTCATTTTTTCTATATTTTGTTCCTTGGAAGTGATTTCCACCATTCCATCCTCCAGGTCACTTGTCCCTTCTTCTGCCTCAGTTATTCTGCTATTGATTCCTTCTAGTGTATTGTTCATCTCTGTTTGTTCTTTAGTTGTTTTAAGTCTTCAGTAAACATTTCTTGCATCTTCTCCATTGTTTTCCCAAGATCCTGGATCATCTGTGTGTGAGTGTGTGTGTGTGTGTGTGTGTGTGTGTGTGTGTGTGTGTGTTTTGTTTTAGTTGCCATGGGATTGTGGTTCTTCTTGCTCTTTCTATCTACCCTCTGGTGGATGTGGCTAAGAGGCTTGCATAAGCTTCCTGGTTAGAAGAAAGCTCATCAGTCCTGATGAGAAGAACTGGCAATAGGAAAAACTGGGCCTTGCTCTGGTGTGCAGGGCTGTGCTTAGTAAAACTTTAATCCAATTATCTACTGATGGGTGGAGTTGGGCTCTCTCCCTGTTAGCTGTTTAGCCTGAGGTGACCCAGCCCTGAGGTCTACAGGGTCTCTGACAGGATTAATGGTGACCTCCAAGAGGACTGATGCCAAGAGACATATTGCAAGACTGCTGCTGCCAGTACCCCCAACCACATGGCAAGCCACTGTTGACCCACACATCCATAGGAGACCCTCCAACACTAGCAGATAGGTCTGGTTCAGTCTCCCATGGGGTCACTTCTCCTTTTCCCTGAGACTTGCCGTTCACAAGATTCTGTTTGTACCCTCCAAGAATGGAGTCTCTGTTTCTCCCAGTCTGTGGAAATCCTGTAATCAAATCCTGCTGGCCTTCAAAGGCAGATTCCCTTGGGATACACAGTCCTTTTGCTCTGGATCCCCAGGCTGAGAAGCCTGAATGACATAAGGCTCAGAATCTTCACAACAGTAGAACTTCTTTGGTATTTCTGTTCTCCAGCCTGTGGGTCGCCCACCCAGCTGGTATGGGATTTGATTTTATTGCATTTGTGCCCCTCCTCCCATCTCGTTTTGGCTTCTTCTTTGTCTTTGGACATGGGGTATCTTTTTTTTTTTTTTTTTTTTGATGGCTTCCAGCATTCTGCTGTCAATAGTTGTTCAACAGTTAGTTGCAATTTTGGTGCTCTTGCAGGAGAAAATGAGCACAAGTCCTCCTACTCCATCATCTTGAACCCTAGTGATAGAAATCTTATGTATCTTATCTGTATCCATGTCAATATCATGGTTGTGATAATTATATGGCATTTTTGCAAGATGTTACCTTTGGAGAAACTGAGTAAAAGGAACTTGGGATGTCTGTTATTTCTGAAAACTGTATGTGAATCTGTTATCTTTTAATAAAAAGTTTAATATATATAGCTTTTGAAAACATAAATTTTGTCATCTAAAGAAGATTTTTTATAAAAGTGAAAATCCATTATTTTAAAAATTATACAACTTTACTGAAAAGCATTGCAGAAGATGTCAAAAAATTGACAGATATATTCGTTGTGATAGCTGGTCATTGGTATTGAAGTTGAGATGGAAGTTCTTTAGAGTATGCCAAATCTCTATAGTTTATCATATAGGTTAAATATAATTTCTGTAAAACTTCATTCAGTTATTTAATGTAACTCTATAAGCTAGTTGTATGACTTAACTTTACATAGAGAAATGATTGACCAAAAACAGACAAGATACTCCTCATGAAGTACAAAGTGGAGATATTAAGGCATGTTTGTAGATGATGGAAATAATGCAGTGTGAAAGACCATGAGAAGTAAAGAGCTTGTTGCAAAAGGGAAGTTTTGTGAAGGTTAAAGTGGAGCATAGGTGTAGAGATTTACTTCTACCCAATGTAACAGCAGGAGGAAAGGCAGAAAGTGTGGGTAGAGGGTAACCTAGGTGAGTCAGTTTGGTGGTGAGATGTGTAGGGAAAGGATAAGATGTGAGGAGGGAGTTGCTGGATCTTTGAAGAGAGAAAATTCTTGATCACACATGTCTGTCAATTATTTGTGCCCCCCACTACTCAGGAATCTTTATAAAAGCAGATACAATATATGATGTATCTTAGAAGAAATTTGGTATATTAGTAGACAATTTACTGGTTATCTGACTTTCAACAAGTCATTCACCTCTCTAAGCCTCAACTTTCTCATTTTTAAAATAGCAACAAAACATGTGCCTCCTCATAGGTTGTTCTGAGTATTAAATGAAACAATGTATGTTATGGTGCTTAAAGTGGTGCTTCTATGTGTGCTAAGTCGCTTCAGTCATATTTGACTCTGTGTTACCCTATGGACTATAGCCCCCCAGGCCCCCCTATCTGTAGGGATTATCCAGACAAGAATACCGGAGTGGGTTGCCATGCTCTTCTCCAGCTGATCTTCCCAGCCCAGGGATCGAACTCACCTCTCTTATGTCTCCTACATTGGCAGGTGACTTCTTTACTGCTAGTGCCACCTGGGAAGTCCAAAGTGGTGCTTGGCATATGGTGAAAGTGACAGTGTTAGCCACTCAGTCGTGTTTGACTCTTTGCAACCCCATGGACTGTAGATCACCAGGCTACAGTGTCCAGGTAGACACCAGGCTACTCTGTCCATGGAATTCTCCAGACTAGAATACTGGAGTGGGTAGCCATTCCTTTCTCAAGGGAATCTTCCAGACCCAGGGATTGAATCCACGTCTTCTGCATTGCAAGCAGATTCTTTACCATCTGAGCCACCAGGGAAGCCCATTTGGCATGTAGAAAGCATTCAATTATTTTTAGTTATTTGTGCAGAGCAGGCTAATTTTTAGAGCATGACTGAATAAATTAAATACCCTCAAGATCTTCAATTAGAACTGTCCTTAAGACAGGGCAGGTTTTAGCTTCAAAGATCTGGCTGCTAGAAAAACTATCCATAGAAGGTATACAAGCTTAAACTCACTTTCCTCTATTCTCAGGCATAATGGGTCTGGATTCCAAAAGATTTGGAGACGTTCCTGAGCATACTTAGATAATGGAGTTCAGGAAACTAAGAAAGAATTCAGACAACATCTTAAGCTCAGAATGAAGTGTCAATAAGAAGTAGAATATCAGAAGTTTAAGCGAATTTTGTGAAGATAGTATCTGAGATTGGATTAACATCAGACAGCACCTGAAAGATACCATCTCTGGCACTATATTCAGTAGGCCAATAAGAAGACATTTTAAATCATAAGCTCTTTCATTTTTTTTATGAGATATTGATTTCTTTTTTAATTTCTTTTATTTTTTATTTTTTTTTAATTTCAATTGGAGGCTAATTACTTTACAATATTGTGGTGGTTTTTGCCATATATTCACATGAATCAGCCATGGGTGTACATGTGTTCCCCATCCTGAACCTCTCTGCTGCCTCCCTCCCCACCCCATCCTTCAGGGTCATCCCAGTGCACCAGCCCTGAGCACCCTGTCTCATGCATCAAACCTGGACTGGTGATCTATTTCACATATAATAATATACATGTTTCAATGCTATTTTCTCAAATCATCCCACCCTTGCCTTCTCCCACAGAGTCCAAAAATCTGTTCTCTACATGTGTGTCTTTTTCGCTGTCTCGCATATAGGGTCATCGTTACCATCTTTCTAAATTCCATATATGTGCGTTAATATATTGTATTCATGTTTTTCTTTCTGACTTACTTCACTCTATATAAAAAACTTCAGTTTCATCCACCTCATTAGAACTGATTCAAATACATTCTTTTTAATAGCTAAGTAATATTCCATTGTTATATGTACCACAACTTTCTTATCCATTCATCAGCCAATGGACATCTAGGTTGCTTCCATGTCCTGGCTAATGTAAACAGAGCTGTGATGAACATTGGGGTACATGTGTCTTTCAGTTCTGATTACCTTGGTATGTATGCCCAGCAGTGGAATTTCTGGGTCATATGGCAGTTCTATTTCCAGTTTTTTAAGGAATCTCCACAAACTTCTCCACAGTTGCTGTACTACTTTCCATTCCCAGCCACAGTGTAAGAGGATTCCCTTTTCTCCACACCCTCTCCAGCATTTATTGCTTGTAGACTTTTGGATAGCAGCCATTCTGACAGGCATGAGATGGTACCTCATTGTGGTTTTGATTTGCATTTCTCTGATAATGAGTGATGTTGAGCATCTTTTAATGTGTTTGTTAACCAATTGTAAATCTTCTTTGGAGAAATATCTGTTTAGTTCTTTGGCCCATTTTTTGATTGGGTCACTTATTTTTCTGGAATTTAGCTGCTTGTGTATTTTTGACATTAATTCTTTGAAACTTGCTTTATTTGCTATTATTTTCTCCCATTCTGAAGGCTGTCTTTTCACCTGGCTTATAGTTTCCTTCGTTGTGAAAAAACTTTAAAGTTTAATTAGGTACAATTTGTTTATTATTGCTTTTGTTTCCATTACTCTGGAAAGTGGGTCATAGAGGATCCTGCTGTGATTTACGTCAGAGAGTGTTTTGCCTATGTTTTCCTCTAGGAGTTTTATAGTTCCTGGTCTTATATTTAGATTTTTAATGCATTATGAGTTCATTTTTGTGTATGGTGTTAAAAGTGTTATAGTTTCATTCTTTTACAAGTGGTTGACCAGTTTTCCCAGCACCAATTGTTAAAGAGATTGTCGTTCTCCATTGTATATTCTTGCCTCCTTTGTCAAAGATAAGGTGTCCAGAGGTGCATGAATTTGTCTCTGGGCTTCCTATTTGTTTCATTGATCTATGTTTCTGTCTTTGTGCCAGTACCACACTGTCTTGATGACTGTGGCTTTGTAGTAAAGCCTGAAGTCGGGCAGGTTGATTCCTCTAGTTCCATTCTTCTTTCTCAAGATTGCTTTGGCTATCCGAGGTTTTTTGTATTTCTATACAAATTTTGAAATTATTTATTCTAGTTCTCTGAAAAATACCATTGGTAGCTTGATAGGGAGTGCATTGAATCTATACATTGCTTTGGCTAATATACTCATTTTCATTATATTGATTCCTCCAATCCATGAACATGGTATATTTCTCCATCTATTTGTGTCATCTTTGATTTCTTTCATCAGTGTTTTATAGTTTTCTATATATAGGTCTTTTGTTTTTAGGTACATTTATCCCTAAGTATTTTATTCTTTTTGTTGCAATGGTGAATGGTATTGTTTCCTTAATTTCTCTTGCTGTTTTCTCATTGTTAGTGTATAGGAATGCAAAGGATTTCTGTGTGATAACTTTATATCCTGCAATTTTACTATAGTCATTGATTAGGCTCTAGTAATTTTCTGGCAGAGTCTTTAGGGTTTTCTATATAGAGGATCATGTTATCTGCAAACAGTGAGAGTTTTACTTCTTTTCCTATCTGGATTCCTTTTATTTCTTTTTCTTCTCTGATTGCTGTGGCTAAAACTTCCAAAACTATGTTGAATAGTAGTGGTGAGAGTGGGCATCCTTATCTTGTTCCTGACTTTAGGGGAAATGCTTTCCGTTTTTCACCACTGAGGACAATGTTTGCTGTGGGTTCATCATATATGGTTTTTATTATGTTGAGGTATGTTCCTTCTATGCCTGCTTTCTGGAGGGTATTTTTTTTATCATAAATGGATGTTGGATTTTGTCAAAGGTTTCTCTGCATCTATTGAGATAATCATATGGTTTCTATCTTTCAATTTGTTAATGTGGTGTATCACATTGACTGATTTGTGAATACTGAAGAATCCTTGCATCCCTGGGATAAAGCCCACTTGGTCATGATGTATGAACTTTTTAATATGCTGTTGGATTCTGTTTGCTAGAATTTTTTATTTTTGCATCTATGTTCATCAATTATATTGGCCTGTAGTTTTCTTTTTTTGTGGCATCATTGTCTGGTTCTGGTATTTGGGTGACAGTGGCCTCACAGAATAATTTTGGAAGATTACTTTCCTCTACAATTTTCTGGAAGAGTTTGAGTAGGATAGGTGTTAGCTCTTCTCTAAATTTTTGGTAAAATTCAGCTGTGAAGCCATCTTGTCCTGGGCTTTGTTTGTTGGAAGATTTCTGATTACAGTTCCGATTTCTGTGCTTATGATGTGTCTTCTAAGATTTTCTATTTCTTCCTGGTTCAGTTTTGGAAAGTTATACTTGTGTAAGAATTTGTCCATTTCTTCCAAGTTGTCCATTTTATTGACATATAGTTGCTGATAGTATTCTCTTATGATCTTTTGCATTCTGTATTGTCCGTTGTGATTTCTCCATTTTCATTTCTAATTTTGTTGATTTGATTCTTCTCCCTTTTTCTCTTGATGAGCCTGGTTAATGGTTTGTCTATTTTATTTAACTTCTCAAAGAACCAGCTTTTAGCTTTGTTTATTTTGGCTACGGTCTCCTTTATTTCTTTTGCATTTATTTCTGCCTTAATTTTTATGACTTCTTTCCTTCTACTAACCCTGTGGTGCTACATTTATTCTTTTTCTAGTTGACTTAGGTGTAAAGTTAGGTTATTTATTTGATTTTTCTCCTGTTTCTTGAGGTGAGTTTGTAATGCTATGAACCTTCCCCTTACCACTGCTTTTACTGAATCCCATAGGTTTTGGGTTGTGTTTTGGGTTGTTTTTTTTTTTTTTTTTTTTTTTTAATTTATTTTTATTAGTTGTAGGCTAATTACTTTACAATATTGTAGTGGTTTTTGCCATGCATTGACATGAATCAGCCATGGATTTACATGTGTTCCCCATCCCGATCCTCCCTCCTACCTCCCTCCCCATCCCATCCCTTTGGGTCTTCCCAGTGCAACAGCCCTGAGCACTTGTCTCATGCATCCAACCTGGATGGGTTGTCTGTTTCACCCTTGATAGTATACTTGTTTCAATGCTATTCTCTCAGAACATCCCACCCTCGCCTTCTCCCACAGAGTTCAAAAGTCTGTTCTGTACATCTGTGTCTCTGTTTATGTTTTGCATATAGGGTTATTGTTACCATCTTTTTAAATTCCATATATATGTGTTAGTATACTGTATTGGTCTTTATCTTTCTGGCTTACTTCACTCTGTATAATGGGCTCCAGTTTCATCCATCTCATTAGAACTGATTCAAATGAATTCTTTTTAATGACTGAGTAGTATTCCATTGTGTATATGTACCATAGCTTCCTTATCGATTCGTCTGCTGATGGACATCTAGGTTGCTTCCATGTCCTGGCTATTATAAACAGTGCTGCGATGAACATTGGGGTGCATGTGTCTCTTTCAGATGTAGTTTCCCCGGTGTGTGTGCCCAGAAGTGATATTGCTGGGCCATATGGCAGTTCTATTTCCAGGTTTTTAAGGAATCTCCACACTGTTCTCCATAGTGGCTGTACTAGTTTGCATTCCCACAAACAGTGTAAGAGGGTTCCCTTTTCTCCACACCCTCTCCAGCATTTATTGCTTGTAGACTTTTGGATAGCAGCCATCCTGACTGGCGTGTAATGGTACCTCATTGTGGTTTTGATTTGCATTTCTTTGATAATGAGTGATGTTGGGCATCTTTTCATGTGTTTGTTAGCCATCTGTATGTCTTCTTTAGAGAAATGTGTGTTTAGTTCTTTGGCCCATTTATTGATTGGGTCATTTATATTTCTGGAATTGAGCTGAGGAGTTGCTTGTATATTTTTGAGATTAATCCTTTGTCTGTTGCTTCATTTGCTATTATTTTCTCCCATTCTGAGGGCTGTCTTTTCACCTTGCTTATAGTTTCCTTTGTTGTGCAAAAGCTTTTAAGTTTAATTAGGTCCCATTTGTGTATTATTGCTTTTATTTCCAATATTCTGGGAGGTGGGTCATAGAGGATCCTGCTGTGATTTACGTCGGAGAGTGTTTTGTCTATGTTCTCCTCTAGGAGTTTTATAGTTTCTGGTCTTACATTTAGATCTTTAACCCATTTTGAGTTTATTTTTGTGTATGGTGTTAGAAGGTGTTCTAGTTTCATTCTTTTATAAGTGGTTGACCAGTTTTCCCAGCACCACTTGTTAAAGAAGTTGTCTTTCTTCCATTGTATATCCTTGCCTCCTTTATCGAAGATAAGGTGTCCATAGGTACGTGGATTTATCTCTGGGCTTTCTATTCTGTTCCATTGATCTATATTTCTGTCTTTGTGCCAGTACCATACTGTCTTAATGACTGTGGCTTTGTAGTAGAGCCTGAAGTCAGGCAGGTTTCACTTTCATTTGTTTCTATGTACATTTGGCTTCTTCTGTGATTTGTTGATTATTCAGAAGTGTGTGGTTTTGCCTCCATATGTTTGTATTTTTAATAGTTTTTTGTCCTGTAATTGGCATGTAATCAGCACATTGTGATTAGAAAAGATGCTTGAGATGATTTCAATTTTTTATGAATTTACCAAGGCTAGGTTTATGGCCCAGGATATGATCTATCTTGGAGAAGGTTTTGTGTGTACTTGAGGGAAAGCTGAAATTCTTTGTTTTAGTGTGAAAGGTCCTATAGATATCAATTAGGTCTAACTGCTCCATTGTATCATTTAAAGTTTGTGTTTCCTTGCTAATTTTCTGTTTAAGTCATCTATCCATAGGTGTGAGTGGGGTATTAAAGTCTCCCACTATTATTGTGTTACTGTTAATTTCCCCTTTCATACTTGTTAGCATTTGCCTTACATATTGAGGTGGTCCTATGTTGGGTGCATATATATTCATAATTGCTATATCTTCTTCTTGGATTGATACTTTCATCTTTATGTAGTGTCCTTTGTCTCTTTCCATGGCCTTTTTTCAAAGTCTATTTTATCTGATATGAGTATTGCTACTCCTGCTTTCTTTTGGTCTCCATTTGCATGAAATACTTTTTTCCATCCCTTCACTTTCAGTCTGTTACATGTCCCTAGGTTTGATGTGGGTCTCTTGCAGACAACATATATAGGGGTCTTGTTTCTGTATCCATTCAGCCAGTCTTTGTCTTTTGGTTATGGCATTCAACCCATTTGCATTTAAAGTAAGTATGATCCTGTTGCCATTTAGTTTGTTGCTTTGGGTTTGAGTTTATAAACTTTTTCTGAGTTTCCTGTCTAGAGAAGATCCTTTCACATTTGTTGAAGAGCTGGATTGGTGGTGCTGAATTCTCTCAGCTTTTGCTTGTCTGTAAAGCTTTGGATTTCTCCTTCATATTCTAATGAGATCCTTGCTGGGTATAGTAATCTGGGTTGTAGGTTTTTCTCTTTCATCACTTTAAGTATGTCCTGTCATTCCCTTCTGCTTGAAGAGTTTATATTTAAAGTTCAGCTATTATCCTTATGGGAATCCCCTTGTGAGTTATTTGTTGTTTTTCCCTTGCTGCTTTTAATATTTGTTCTTTGTGTTTGATCTTTGTTAATTTGATTAATATGTGCCTTGGGGTGTTTCACCTTGGGTTTATCCTGTTTGGGACTCTCTGGGTTGCTTGGACTTGGGTGGCTATTTCCTTCCCCATTTTAGGGAAGTTTTCAACTGTTATCTCCTCAAGTATTTTCTCATGCCCTTTCTTTTTGTCTTCTTCTTCTGGGACTCCTATGATTCAAATGTTGGGGTGTTTAACATTGTCCCAGAGCTCTCTGAGGTTGTCCTCATTTCTTTTAATTCTTTTTTTTTTCTTTTTTCCTCTCTGCTTCATTTATTTCCACCATTTTATCTTATACTTCACTTATCCTATCTTCTGCCTCAGTTATTCTCCTGTTGATTCCCTCCAGAGTGCTTTTGACCTCAGTTATTGCATTATTCATTATTGATTGACTCTTTTTTATGTCTTCTAGGTCCTTGTTAAACTTTTCTTGCATCTTCTCAATCTTTGTCTCAGACTATCTGTAACTCTATTGTGTTTTCAAGATTTTGGGTCATTTTTACTGTCATTATTCTGAATTATTTTTCAGGTAGACTCCCTATCTCCTCCTTGTTTGTTTGGTTTGGTGGGCTTTTATCATGTTCCTTTACCTGCAGAATATTTATCTGCCTTTTCATCTTGTTTAGGTTGCTGTGTTTGGGGTAGCCTTTCTGTATGCTGGAAGTTTGCAGTTCCTCTTTATTGTGGAGGTTCCTCCCTGTGGATGAGGTTGGATGAATGGCTTGTCAAGGTTTCCTGGTTAGGGAAGCTTACGTTGGTGTTCTGGTGGGTGGAGCTAGATCTCTTCTCTCTGGAGTGTAATGAAGTGTCCAGTAATTATTTTTGAGGTGTCTATGGGTTTGGTGTGACTTGTGGCCACCTATATTCTTGCTGTCAGGATTATGTTCCTGCATTGTTGGAGAATTATCTTGGAATGTCTTGTTCTGAAACTTTTTGGCTTTTGAGTGGAGCTTGGTTTCAGTGTAGGTATGGAGGCTTTTGGATGAGACTTTGTCAATTACTGTTCCCTGAAATCAGGAGTTTCCTGGTGTTCTCAAGTTTTGAATTTAAGCCTCCTGCCTCTGGCTTTCAGTCTTATTCTTACAGTAGCCTCAAGACTTCTCCATCCATACAGCACCAATGATAAAACATCTAGGCTAATGGTGAAAAGATTCTCCATGGTGAGGGACGCCCAGAGAGTTTCACAGAGTTACATGGAGAAGTGAACAGGGAGGAGGGAGATAGAGCTGACCAGGAGGAGAGGAAGGGGAGTCAAAAGGAGGGAGGCCAATCTAGCCAGTGATCAGTTCCCTAAGTGCTCTCCACAGCCTGGAACACCCAAAAAGATTCACAGGTTTAAGTAGAGAAGAGAAGGGGGAGGGAGGAAATATAAGTGACCTGGGGGAGAAAAAGGAGAGTCAAAAGGGGAGATAGCAATCAAGCCAGTACTCACACTCCTAAGTAAAAATGGATACTGAAGATTGGATTCTTAAAGGTACAAAATTTATAACAAATACCAAAAAGCAAAGATTAAAAATCTAGACTAGAAGTTAGACTCTCAAAAATACAATATTTAAAAAACAAAATCGCAAAAATTATAAATATATATATATATATATATATGAAATTTGCTTTAAAAATAGGGTGTTTTTTGAAAGGTAATAGTAGGTTTTAAAAATGAAAATTAAAGGAGTAATAAATAACTTAAAAATGAAAAAAATTATAAAATGATAATAGTAAAATATATCTAGGAATTTCTCTGGAGCCGTTGAGGACAGTGTGGGGTCAGTTCAGTTTCAGATAGTTTCTTGTTTCAGCTTAACTTCTTCTTAAGGTCTATAGGTCCCTTCCAATGTAGCCAATGCTAACTACAGGGTTTTAATCCATTGCACCTGTCACTTCCAAAGCAGTTCCCTCTTCTTTGTTTATTTTGGCTTCCACTCTTTGCAAGTCTCTTCAGTATGTAACTTCTGCCCTGACACAAGGGGGTGAAGGTGGTCATTTATTTAGGCTCACTTGTTCGGTTTTGCTGTGGGGAGGGAGGAACACTGCAAACAAATATCACTGGCGTGTGTGGGAGTCCTCAGAGTGTCTGGGCTGCACTGGGGTTTCCCCCGTTCGTGGCATGTGTGCTTTCCCATTCTACACTGCTCAGCCTCCAGGTTGCTCTGCAGGGGAAATGTCTAAAGTGGACCCTGGGTTGCATGCACTTCCCAGATCTAAGCCATTCAGGTTCAGGTTCTCAGGTACTCCACAAAGGCATAGACTCAGTTGGGCCTGCGTTTTGTGCCCTTTCCAGGTCTGAGCAGCTGAGGCGACCAGGTGCTTGGCGAGTGCACTCTTCCCAGGTGGGGCATTGCGTCTTTTCACCTCCCGGGTCCTGGCCACTCAGTTTCCCAGGTGCATAGCGGGAGCACTTTCTCAGGTGTGCCTTGTGTCTCTTCTGGGGAGCTGATCTCTGGCTCCGACCCTCCTGGCGGATGTCAACAGTCCAGCATCCCAGGAAGGCTTGTTTAGTAACTGGGAGCCTCCTCGCAGTTTGTAGAGGATGCCATTTCTGGGGCTGAGTTTGTCCCTTGCCTTCTGGCTCTGGCTGTCACCCGCCTGCCTCCCTGCCTTCAGTGGGGGATGGGCTGGTCCACTGCTAGCTAGCTCTCCTCTGGTATTCACTCAGTTCTTTGTTCTGTGAGTGAGCCCTGCAGTGCCTTCGGTTAGAGCTTTTCATGGGAAAGTTCTCTCTCTCTCCTCTTTTTTTTTTTTTTTTCTTTTCTCTCTCTCTCTCTCTCTCTCTCTCTCTCTCTCTCTCTCTCTCTCTCTCTCTCTCTGGCTATCCCAGAGTTTGGGTTTCTAACTCACATTAGCTCCCTCAGATTGCCCTCAGGGCATTCAGGCCTGGTCCTTGCCCTAAGCAATGCAGCCTGTGCCTCCTTGTTCAGCTCCCGGCTTGCTGGTGCTGGACAGGAGCCTCTAGGCTCCTTCTCTGCTGGGAGCTGCAGTTAGGTGTGTAATCTGTGGGTTTTATTTATTTATTTTTTCCTCCTGGTTATGCTGCCCTCTGAGATTCCAAAACTCCCCACAGGCCCTCTGGTGAGAGGGTTTCCTGGTGTTTTGAAACTTCTCTTTTACGACTCCCTCCCCAGGACAGGTCTCTGTCATCCCTAACTCTTTTGTCTCTTTTATATATATATATATATGTGTGTGTGTGTGTGTGTGTGTGTGTGTGTGTGTGTATTTATATTTATATATTGGAAGAGGGAGAGAAATATATGTGGGAAGAAGGAGGCAAGATTCTGATGGATGAAATAGAGAAAAGTCAGTGTCTGCAGAAGGTCATTTAGACAACTGCCATACCCTGCAAAAGAGTGTCAGTGTGATGTGGCTCTGTTGATTTCTAGATAGCTAGGTTGCAACTGTTTTAATTGGGTGAGAAAATGAACTTCTCTCTGGCACTGGCATCCAGCAAGATGATTAGAATAGATAATCAGTTTAGAAATTCCACTCTGTACAAAGAAATCATTTAGCTATATTATGACCTAAGCACAAAGGGCCCTTACCACTTGCCTGTTGGTGGATTGGAACCACACAAGACTGTGGGGTAACCAGATGTCACAAGGATCCTGTGGGCAAGATTTTCAGTTTCAGAGCATCATGTATTTCTGACTAGAATAATGGATTACACATCACCAGTATACCTCTCAGGCATTTCTATCTGTGCATATTTAACAGAGGTACAGGGCAGTGGGAGAGAATAAAGGAAGAAAGGAGACTAACTGAGTGCCTACTAAGTGTCAGGCACTTTCACATCTATGATTTAAACCTCACAGCTATATTTTGAAGATAGTATTATTTCTAATTTTTTTCCGGATTTTATCCTGTCTTGGAAACTCACAGCATATATTAGCACATCAGAGTCTCTAATGTGTCCTACAATATATAAATACTTTTAACATGGTTAAACAGTTTAACCACTCATCTGGTTATGGAACCCTTGTTGTTTCCCAGAGTACCCTTTGATATTTCAGTGAGCAAGTCCCTCTGTTTTCTTGGGCCTCAAATCTCTCATCTAAAATGTGTGGTGTGTAGTACTTTAGAAGCAATGTATGGTAACATATGTCATTTTACTTAGCCTATAAAAATAATCCTGTGAGATGAACATTATTAACATACCCATTTCACACTTATGGAAG
The DNA here is from genome assembly GCF_033118175.1 of Dama dama. Lineage (NCBI taxonomy): Eukaryota > Metazoa > Chordata > Mammalia > Artiodactyla > Cervidae > Dama > Dama dama. The sequence continues at coordinate 94,751,488 of NC_083714.1, read as the reverse complement.
CCAAGGATGATTGAAGCTAAATGACAAGCCACGAGTTATACAGCTAGTCATTGATAGAGCCAGGACTTGAATCCAAGCCTTCCTTGTTCATTAAGTTGAATAAGTTTTTCATGAATCTTTCAACTAACAATCTATGAGTTTATGAGCTATATGACTTTCAGCAAATTGTTTCCCTACCTTTAGGCTATTTTCCCTGTGAAATGAGTAGATTAGATTAGTTAATTTCTACAGCTATTATGTGATCTCTCTTAGAGTTTAAGGTTCAACCATAAGTATCTCGGGTCAAGTTGAAATTGCATTCAAAAATCTAGATTACCAAATCCAGGGAAGATGAAGACGTTCATCACCATTAATATGGTGATAATTTTAGCCAGAAATATCATTTAGGCCTTTAAACTCCTGGGATGAATAAATTCCTGAATTTGGACTCTCAGATAACTTAGAGAAAGCTTCCCTATGATCCTTGCCATTCCCATTTAGCTAGTATCTCAAGAAAGGATACAACAGCTGTCTTGTCAAAGAATCTTGATAGGCTTCTCAAGAGTGCATATTGACCTGGGAGGATGGATGGTCCCACATATATTAATGAACTTTTGTCCTGTCAGCATAGAGCTAATGCACAAGTTCATGTCTCATAACCTCGTACACAAGTCTACTCTTACTCCTGAATCCTTCAGCTCCTCACTAGGGCCCATATTTCTAACCCCATCAACAAAGCTTAGATCTCCAATATAGTCCAGTTCAGGGGGATTCCAGAAAGTGTGGAGTATGAACACTTCAGAGTGTGCTAAGCACAGGAGAGCTTGTAGCTTCATTGCAATGTTCCATGTAATACAAGAATCTCTTCCATAACACCCTAGTCAGGTTCTTCTAAATCAAAATGCAAAATATTTCTTCCTTCCTTTTTTCACTACTTTCTTCATCTACTTCTTCTTTTCTTCTTGTTGTTCATTTATTATGCCAAAATTTTGAAAGCCTAGATACCGTGTCAAATACCATAGACACAAAGAAGTGAGGCCAGAAACCTGCTCTCAGGAAGTTTATACTTCCCCCAAAAACCTCGTCATATGAGGCTAAGCTTTCCATTTGTGTTTTGGATCCCATCCTTTCTGTTGTTGCAAAATCTTCACTCTAGTGAATAATATTTTTCTTATACATCTTCATGCTTCCTTACTATAGACTCCTACTACTGGGGGCCTTGAAATATGGTTCAAGTCTGCTTCATCTTTAAAATTACTGTGCATCCCATATCCCACTCCAGCTACTGCCTTATCTCTCCCCTTTTCTTCAAACCAAATCTTTTGAAGGAGTTGGTTGTATTTTATAATGTCTATTTTCTTACCTCAAGCTCATTTCTCAACCCAATCTGGGTTGCCATCAACCCGTACCAATTCACTGAAATTATTCTTACTGACAAGTTATGTCCTGTTCAGGTTATTTTTTTTTTCATTTATTTTTACTACATGGAGGCTAATTACTTTATAATATTGTAGTGGTTTGTGCCATACATTGACATGAATCAGCCATGGATTTACATGTGTTCCCCATCCCAATCCCCCCTCCCGACTCCCTCCCCATTCCATCCCTCTGGTCTTCCCAGTGCAACAGCCCTGAGTACTTGTCTCATGCATCCAACCTGGGCTGGTGATCTGTTTCACCCTTGATAGTATACTTGTTTCAATGCTATTCTCTCAGAACATCCCACCCTCGCCTTCTCCCACAGAGTCCAAAAGTCTGTTCTGTACATCTGTGTCTCTGTTTCTGTTTTGCATATTGGGTTATCATTACCCTCTTTTTAAATTCCATATATATGTGTTAGTATACTGTAATGGTCTTTACTTTCTGGCTTACTTCACTCTGTATAATGGACTCCAGTTTCATCCATCTCATTAGAACTGATTCAAATGAATTCTTTTTAATGACTGAGTAATATTCCATTGTGTATATGTACCATAGCTTCCTTATCGATTCGTCTGCTGATGGACATCTAGGTTGCTTCCATGTCCTGGCTATTATAAACAGTGCTGCGATGAACATTGGGGTGTCTCATTCAGATCTGGTTTCCTCGGTGTGTATGCCCAGAAGTGGGATTGCTGGGCCATATGGCAGTTCTATTTCCAGGTTTTTAAGGAATCTCCACACTGTTTTCCATAGTGGCTGTACTAGTTTGCATTCCCACCAACAGTGTAAGAGGGTTCCCTTTTCTCCACACCCTCTCCAGCATTTATTGCTTGTAGACTTTTGGATGGCAGCCATCCTGACTGGCGTGTAATAGTACCTCATTGTGGTTTTGATTTGCATTTCTCTGATAATGAGTGATGTTGGGCATCTTTTCATGTGATTGTTAGCCATCTGTATGTCTTCTTTGGAGAAATGTCTGTTTAGTTCTTTGGCCCATTTTTTGATTGGGTCATTTATATTTCTGGAATTGAGCTGCAGGAGTTGCTTGTATATTTTTGAGATTAATCCTTTGTCTGTTGCTTCATTTGCTATTATTTTCTCCCATTCTGAGGGCTGTCTTTTCACCTTGCTTATAGTTTCCTTTGTTGTGCAAAAGCTTTTAAGTTTAATTAGGTCCCATTTGTGTATTATTGCTTTTATTTCCAATATTCTGGGAGGTGGGTCATAGAGGATCCTGCTGTGATTTACGTCGGAGAGTGTTTTGCCTATGTTCTCCTCTAGGAGTTTTATAGTTTCTGGTCTTACATTTAGATCTTTAACCCATTTTGAGTTTATTTTTGTGTATGGTGTCAGAAAGTGTTCTAGTTTCATTGTTTTATGAGTGGTTGACCAGTTTTCCTAGCACCACTTGTTAAGAGGTTTTCTTTTTGCCATGGTATATCCTTGCCTCCTTTGTCAAAGATAAGGTGTCCATAGGTTCGTGGATTTATCTCTGGGCTTTCTATTCTGTTCCATTGATCTATATTTCTGTCTTTGTGCCAGTACCATACTGTCTTAATGACTGTGGCTTTGTAGTAGAGCCTGAAGTCAGGCAGGTTGATTCCTCCAGTTCCATTCTTCTTTCTCAAGATTGCTTTGACTATTCGAGGTTTTTTGTGTTTCCATACAAATTGTGAAATTATTTGTTCTAGTTCTGTGTAGAATACCGTTGGTAGCTTGATGGGCCTTGCATTGAATCTATAGATTGCTTTGGGTAGTATAGTCATTTTCACAATATTGATTCTTCCAATCCATGAATATGTTATATTTCTCCATCTATTTGTGTCCTCTTTGATTTCTTTCACCAGTGTTTTATAGTTTTCTATATATAGGTCTTTTGTTTCTTTAGGTAGATATACTCCTAAGTATTTTATTATTTTCGTTGCAATGGTGAATGGTATTGTTTCCTTAATTTCTCTTTCTGTTTTCTCATTGTTAGTGTATAGGAATGCAAGGGATTTCTTTGTGTTAATTTTATATCCTGCAACATTACTGTATTCATTGATTAGCTCTAATAATTTTCTGGTAGAGTCTTTAGGGTTTTCTATATAAAGAATCATGTCGTCTGCAAACAGTGAGAGTTCTATTTCTTCTTTTCCTATCTGGATTCCTTTTATTTCTTTTTCTGCTTGGATTGCTGTGGCCAACACTTCCAAACCTATGTTGAATAGTAGTGGTGAGAGTGGGCACCCTCGTCTTGTTCCTGATTTCAGGGGTAATGCTTTCAATTTTTCTGCATTGAGGACAATGTTTGCTGTGTGTTTGTCATATATAGCTTTTATTAATTTGAGGTATGCTCCTTCTATTCCTCCTTTCTGGAGAGTTTTTATCATAAATCGATGTTGAATTTTATCAAAGGCTTTTTCTGCATCTATTGAGATAATCATATGATTTTTGTCTTTCAATTTGTTAACATGGTGTATTACATTGATTGATTTGTGGATATTAAAGAATTCTTGCATTCCTGGGATAAAGCCCACTTGGTCATGATGTATGATCTTTTTAATATGTTGTTGGATTCTGTTTGCTAGAATTTTGTTAAGGATTTTTGCTTCTATATTCATCAGGGATATTTGACTGTAGTTTTCTTTTTTTGTGGCACCTTTGTCTGGTTTTGGAATTAGGGTGATGGTGGACACATAGAATCAGTTTGGAAGTTTGCCTTCGTCTGCAATTTTCTGGAAGAGTTTGAGTAAGCCAGGTGTTAGCTCTTTAAATTTTTGGTAGAATTCAGCTGTGAAGCCATCTTGTCCTGGGCTTTTGTTTGCTGGAAGATTTCTGCTTACAGTTTCGATTCCGTGCTTGTGATGGGTTTGTTAAGATCTTCTATCTTTCTGGTTCAGTTTTGGAAAGCTACACTTTTCTAAGAATTTGTCCATTTCTTCCAAGTTGTGCATTTTATTGGCATATAGCTGCTGGTAGTACTCTCTTATGATCCTTTGTATTTCAGTGTTGTCTGTTGTGATCTCTCCATTTTCATTTCTAATTTTGTTAGTTTGGTTCTTCTCCATTTGTTTCTTGATGAGTCTGGCTAGCGGTTTGTCAATTTTATTTACTTTTTCAAAAAAACAGGTTTTAGCTTTGTTGATTTTTGCTATGGTCTCTTTTGTTTCTTTTGCATTTATTTCTGCCCTAATTTTTAAGATTTCTTTCCTTCTACTAACCCTGGGGTTCTTCATTTCTTCCTTCTATAGTTGCTTTAAGTGTAGAGTTAGGCTATTTATTTGACTTTTTTCTTGTTTCTTGAGGTAAACCTGTATTGCTATGAATCTTCCCTATAGCACTGCTTTTACAGTGTCCCATAGGTTTTGGGTTGTTGTGTTTTCATTTTCATTCTTTTTCATGCATATTTTTATTTCTTTTTTATTTCTTTTATGATTTGTTGGTTATTCACAAGCATGTTATTTAGCCTCCATATTTTTGAATTTTTAATAGTTTTTTTTCCTGTAATTGAGATCTAATCTTACTGCATTGTGGTCAGAAAAGATGACTGGAATGATTTCAATTTTTTTTGAATTTACCAAGGCTAAATTTATGGCCCAGGATGTGATCTATTCTGGAGAAGGTTCCGTGTGCACTCGAGAAAAAGGAGAAATTGATTGTTTGGGGGGTGAAATGTCCTATAGATATCAATTAGGTCTAGCTCGACCATTGTGTCATTTAAAGTTTGTGTTTCCTTGTTAACTTTCTGTTTAGTTGATCTATCCATAGTTGTGAGTGGGGTATTAAAGTCTCCCACTAATATTGGGTTATTGTTAATTTTCCCTTTCATTCTTGTTAGCATTTGCCTTACATATTGTGGTCCTCCTATGTTGGGTGCATATATATTTATAATTGTTACATCTTCTTGGATTGATCCTTTGATCATTATGTAGTGTCCTTCTTTATCTCTTTTCACAGCCTTTAATTTAAAGTCTATTTTATCTGATATGAGTATTGTGACTCTTGCTTTCTTTTGGTCTCCATTTGCGTGAAATATTTTTTTCCAGCCCTTCACTTTCAGTCTGTATGTGTCCCTTATTTTGGGTGGGTCTCTTGTAGACAGCATATATAGCAGTCTTGCTTTTGAATCCATTCAGCCAGTCTTTGTCTTTTGGTTGGGGCATTCAACCCATTTACATTTAAGGTAATTATTGATAAGAATGGTCCCGTTGCCATTTGCTTTGTTGTTTTCGGTTCACGTTCATACAACCTTTCTGTGTTTCCTGTCTAGAGAAGATCCTTTAGCATTTGTTGAAGAGCTGGTTTGGTGGTTTTGAATTCTCTCAGCTTTTGCTTTTCTGTAAAGCTTTTGAATACTCCTTCATATCTGAATGAGATCCTTGCTGGGTACAGTAATCTAGGTTGTAGGTTATTCTCTTTCATTACTTTAAGTATGTCCTGCCATTCCCTTCTGGCCTGAAGGGTTTCTATTGATAGATCAGCTGTTATCCTTATGGGAATCCCTTTGTGTGTTATTTGTTGTTTCCCCCTTGCTGCTTTTAATATTTGTTCTTTGTGTTTGATCTTTGCTAATTTGACTAATATGTGTCTTGGGGTGTTTCGCCTTGGGTTTATCCTGATTGGGATTCTCTGGGTTTCTTGGACTTGTGTCACTATTTCCTTCTCCATTTTGGGTAAGTTTTCAGCTATTATCTCCTCGAGTATTTTCTCATGGCCTTTCTTTTTGTCTTCTTCTTCTGGGACTCCTATGATTCAAATGTTGGGGCGTTTCACATTGTCCCAGGGGTCCCTGAGGTTGTCCTCATTTCTTTTAATTCTTTTTTTCTTTTTTCCTCTCTGCTTCATTTATTTCCATCTTTTTATCTTCTACCTCACTTATCCTATCTTCTGCCTCCATTCTTCTACTGTTCTTTCCCTCCAGAGTGTTTTTTTTATCTCATTTATTGCATTATTCATTTTTAATTGACTCTTTTTTATTTCTTCTAAGTACTTGTTAATCATTTCTTGCATCTTCTCAATCCTTGTCTCCAGGTTATTTATCTGTAATTCTATTTTGTTTTCAAGATTTTGGATCATTTTTATTATCATTATTTTAAATTCTTTTTCAGGTAGATTTCCTATCTCCTCCTCTTTGGTTTGGCTTGGTGGACATTTTTCATGCTCCTTTACCTGCTGGATATCTCTGCCTTTTCATCTTATTTAGATTGCTGTGTTTGGGGTGGCCTTTCTGTATTCTGGTAGTCTGTGGTTCCTTTTTACTGCAGAGGTTTCTCCCAGTGGGTGGGGCTGGATGTTTGGCTTGTGGAGGTTTGCTGGTTAGGGAAACTTGCGTCGGTGTTCTGGTGGGTGGAGCTGGGTTTCTTCTCTCTATAGTACAATGGAGTGTCCAGTAGTGAGTTTTGAGATGTGTCTATGGGTTTGGTGTGACTTTGGGCAGCCTGTATATTGACGCTCAGGGCTATGTTCTTGCGTAGTTGGAGAATT